>NC_052087.1:15620742-15693242 GCF_015852505.1 Tachyglossus aculeatus
CATAATTCGCCACCCACCTGAAAGACCCTTCCTTTCTATTTTCTGCAGGCCCCCAAAACAGAGCAGTAAGCCCTGGGGATCCTCCATGTCTGGTACCTCAGCACAATGAGCCAATTTGTTTTGGAGGTGTCCTCCCTCACTCCCTGAGGGGATTACTATAGAAAAGCCAGTCGAATCTTTTGTACAGTTCAGCTCTGCTGTGGCTGACTGGAAATGCTGGCTTTTCCAACATAGTCACCATTCAGAGGAGAGAAGGGGGAATAGCTGTGGGTTTGAGCCAGAAGCAGCCACTCAAAAAATTAATTGAAAGGGACCAAAAGGAAGACATATTGAAAAATGGGGATGGAGAAACTGAATTGTTCTCAGAATCCCAGAATGTGCTGTGTCCCTCTGCTCTGTCTGCCTGAAATGCCACAAGGTAGTTTGCCTTCGATAGACTGACTGGGAAGGCCACATTCATTATACAGCAAACCCTGGAGTGATACCAAAGCGGAACAGGAGCTGACGATCCCGGGAAGTCACATGTCCTTGGAAAAAGACTGATGGTAGAGTTTTAGAGTCAGGGCTGAAGATCCTGCTCTCTTTTGGATATGTGCTTTGAAAACTTCTTCTGAGAAAGGTTCAGGAAATCCCCGGTGAAAAAATACTTTTGATATTGACTCTGGTACAAGTGTTTGAAGATGCCTAGGCTTGGGATTTTCCACCTGCTGGAGAAATGGAAATCTTCTTTATCAATCAGTGAATGAATCAATGGTATCAATGGTATCTATTGAGTTCTTACTAGGTGCAGAACACTGTACTAAACATCCGGGAGAGGACAATTCAACGAAGTTGGAAGATATATTCCCTGCCCAGAAGGAGCTTACAGTCCAGAGGGGGAAATATTAACATAGATTAGATATGTGTAGCTCTTTAGATATCCCACAGATTGTACACCACCTAAATGTTTTTTTTTAATCTATCACTGGTATTTACTGAGTACTTACTGTGTACAGAGCACTAAACTAAGTGCTTTTATGCAGGACCAGCCAGTTCTTCAGATTACTTATTTTCTATAAGGGTGGCTTGCCGACTTGTTTGTCAGTCTCTATAGTTCATGATCATATCCATTTTGGAAATGCCAAAATTCCCCTCAGGTTTAAACTGCTGAAAGTAGAATTTCAATAATAATTGTGGTATTTAAGTGCTTATTTTGTGTCAAGCACTGCATTAATGTCCATGTCCCAAAAGTATCTAAGATAAACTAAGAAGCATTGTTTATTTAAAGGAATCCAGAACTAAGTAATAATAATAATAATGGCATTTAAGTGCTTACAAAGTGCTGGGTAGATATAAGATAATCAGGTAAGATAAAGGCCCCATCCCACATGGGGTTCACAGTCTAAGTGGGAGGGAGAACAGGTATTTAATCTGAGAAGAAGCATGGCCTAATTGATAAAGCATGGGCCTGGGAAGCAGAGGACTTGGGTTCTAATCCTAACTCCACCACTTGTCTGCTTTTTGACCTTGGGCAAATCATTTAACTTCTATGTACCTCAGTTACCTCATCTGTAAAATGGAGATTAAGACTGTGAGCCAAATGCGGGGGAGGGAATATGTCCAACCTGATTATCTTTTATCTACTCCAGTGCTTAATGCAGTGCCTGGCACATAGTAAACACTTAACAAATACCATAAAAAATTTACCATTTGAGGAAACTGATGCACTGAGAAGTTAAATAACTTACTTGCCCGAGATCACATAGCAGATAAGTGACAGAGCCAGGATTTGAGCACCAATTATTTTGAATTTATCTCAGTGCTTAGAACAGTGCTTGACACATAGTATGCATTTAACAACTATCACAAACATTATCCCTATGAAGAATGTACAAGATTTTTAAAATGAGCACAAGAATTTTAGGTTCAAAATAAATAATTTCTTAACATGGAAGATAGTTATTCATTAGAATAATACTCCTTAAGTGCTTGACTACTCACCCCACAGTGCTTACTGCTCACTCTATCAAGCAAAAACTCCTCACTCTCAGCTTCAAAGCTCTCCATCACCTCACCCCCTCCTACCTCACCTCCCTTCTCTCCTTCTACAGTCCAGCCTGCACCCTCCGCTCCTCTGCCGCTAACCTCCTCACTATGTCTCATTCTCACCTGTCCCACCATCGACCACTGGCCCACATCCTTCCCCTAGCCTGGAATGCCCTCCCTCCACACATCCACCAAATTAGCTCTCTTTCTCCCTTCAAAGCCCTACTGAGAGCTCACCTCCTCCAGGAGGCCTTCCCATACTGAGCCCCCTTTTCCCTCTCCTCCTCCCCATCCCCCTGCTTTACCTCGTTCCGCTCCCCACAGCACTTGTATATATTTGTACAGATTTATTACTCTATTTTCTTGTACATAGTTACTACTCTATTTTGTTAATGATGTGCATGTAGCTATAATTCTATTTATTCTGATGGTTTTGGCACCTGTCTACATGTTTTGTTTTGTTGTCTGTCTCCCCCTTCAAGACTGTGAGCCCGTTGTTAGGTAGGGACCATCTCTATATTTTGGCCACTTGTACTTCCCAAGTGCTCAGTACAGTGCTCTGCATACAGTAAACACTCAATAAATATGATTGAATGAATGAATGAATGTAAATTGGGGTACGTTTTCTCTAGAAGACTTCAAAATCAAGATAGATCCTAGAAAAAAAACTTAGCAAATGATGGAGGTAAAGGACAGGATTAGGATGAGAAAGAGTAAAAAATGTTTGGGGAGGATAGGGAAAAATACAGGGTGGAGATCAAAGCTGAGAAAAACTGCAAAGGAGAAACAAATAATAAGAAAGATTATGAAAATGTCTGGCCTAGTGGAAAGAGCATGGGCTTGGGACTCAGAGGCCTGGGTTCTAATCTCAGCTCCATCACTTGTCTGCTGTGTGGCTTTGGGCAAGACACAATCTCTCTATAACAATTACCTCATCTGTAAAATGGGGATTAAAACTGTGAGCCCCACGTGGTGGGATATGAAGTGTGCCTAACCTGATTATCTTGTAGCTACCCCAGTGCTTAGTACAGTGTCTGGCACTTGACAAATATGATAAAAAATTGTTAAAGGGGAGAAGATAATAATAATAATGATAACGATAATACTAATGATAATGTTATCTGTTAAGCACTTAATCAGGTTGAACACAGTCCCTAACCCACAAGGAACTTACAGTCTAAACTGGAGGGAAAACAGGTATTGAATCTCCATATTACAGTTGAGAAAACTGAGCCACAGATTCGCTAAATGACTTGCCCAAAGCCATACAGCAGGCAATGGGCAGAGCTGGGATTAGAATCCAGGTGCTCTGACTCCCAGGTTCTTGTTTTTTCTGGTAGTCCAAGCTGGCTTCCATAATAATAGGAGATGGGTGTATCAGAGGAGGAAGAAACAAAAGGGAATGGGATGATCTGGGAGAGCATAGATTGGTAACTGAAAGAGCTGATAGTTGGAAGAAAGTTGAGGATGTTTGGAAGAATAGAGGGCATGTGAATAGATAAGGGTGGGGCATAGGTGCAAAGGGTTAGGTGGTCACTGAAGAGGCCACAGGATGTGATGACTACTCAAAGAATTGCTGTTGAATGGATCCTATTGTAGCCATGGTAACACTTGTTTTATTGACGAGGGTGAGTTCTATGGAATTTGTAGGAGTATGAAATTGGGCCACTGCTACAACAAGACTGCTGGAACCATGTCATTATAAGGGAATTTATAGGGACTGTAGGAAGGAGATAGACTCACAATTTCTCCCATATGATGCTGGAAATTAGTTAAACACACATTATACTGAGTTCTATGCTAGTGTTACCAGATTTTAGCAGGGTTCTGGTGAACATCTTGTAATAATGAACCTATCCCTTATTTTTTTACATAAGTTTGCAGGAATATACATACTGCCAAACTGGATGAGACCAGTGGTCTATCCAATCCAGTATCCTGTTGCTAATAGTGGTACCAAAAATGCCTAAAGGAGCAGAATGTTGGTTGAATCTATTCCATTCTCATGATTACAGAGGAAGCTTTTACCATTCCTATTTCACCCTCTAATAATTTAATCACTGACTTTTTAAAACATGATTCTGTCTAAATCTTTCTTAAGCATTCTAACTTCCTTAGCTTTCCTTTGAGTGTCTCTAGTTTTTCCATTCAGTGCCCCTTCAAGGTCCTCTTTCTTAACCATTAATTCTAGACTGTGAGCCCACTGTTGGGTAGGGACTGTCTCTATATGTTGCCAACTTGTACTTCCCAAGTGCTTACTACAGTGCTCTGCACACAGTAAATGCTCAATAAATACAATTGATTGATTGATTGATTAATTTTCCAGACTCTTGCTACCTGTGGTAACAAAAATCTCCCTGGCAGCTGGAGCTGGGAGGTTTAGGGACATTTCAGGATAGAATGCCTGTCATGCCCTCCTCGCCCTCCCCCATCTTTTACACCTATTGTGACTTCGTGTTGTGGATGGCTTGGGCTGGACCAGATCCAATCAGTCAATGGTATTTTTTGAACACTTACTACGTGCAGAGCACTGTAATATTCGTTAAGCACTTACTGTGTGCCAAGCAGTGTTTTAAGCACTGGGGTAAATACAAGGTAGCCAGGCTGTCCCAAGTGGGGCTCACAGCCTTAATCCTCATTTTACAGATGAGGTAACAGGCACAGAGAAGTCAAGTGGCTTGCCCAAGTTCGCATAGCAGACAAGTGACTGAGCTGGGATTAGAACCCACTTCCTCTGAGTCCCAAGTCCTTGCTCTTTCAACGAAGCCACGCTGCCATTATTATTATTACTATGTACAAAGCACTGAACTAAAGAGTTCAAAGATCCACAACCATTACCCTCTTCAGGTAGAAAGACAAGAAAGCTGACAATAAATAATCACGGTAATTCATTTCACTCCACAACTGCTGATTTAATAGCCAGAATGGTTCTGTTCTGGCTACTAAAGCATGTTCTAAACTATGTGCTATCATGTGAATGACATGTGAATGACAATGTGGATTTGGACTATGGAATACCAATGTGGTCATCTTTGCTGCACATCAGATAAAGGATAAGTGCAGATAACATCAAAACCACTATATTGTATTTGTAATCCACAAAAGCATTTGACACCACTAGTAGGCCTAAGCTCTCATGGATTCTAAACAATTTTGGCTTCTATAAGAAATATATTAAGATCCAAAAGTTACCCCATAATGTTCTAGACAGTCAAGGCAGAGTCAAAAGTGCTTTATCTGATCCTTCCCCTCTAGCAAAGTAAAACAGAATTGTTTAAAAAGGGTCAGTTATCCAACCTAGTCCACAAAGCCAAATCTGAGGAGTGAGTGTGGAAGAATTCTCTGATCCTCATGAAATTCTAGCAGCTCAACAGATCACGAGATCTTTATTAGTCCTTGTATCAATTTACAAGAGTATCTACATTCTGATGACTGTACCCTGAAAGCACATACGCAAGAAAATTATAATTAGTAAAGTGCTACGGACCATAATTACCCTAAAAATCTCTGAGGCAAACAAGAATCTCTTTGCACAATCAAAGATTTTCTGTGGCAATACTGCCTCTGAATTCTGCTGTGCAGAAAGTGTGAGACGCAGTACTTAGGGATAGACAGAGAAGTAATATTCTTTGGTAGATTCCCAACATACCATCATTGCCTCAAACTTCAGACAGAGTCTACTTGCATAGTCTCAAACATCATTCTCAGTTTCATCATGGTTAATAGGGAACATTTCAAAGGGTTTCAGATTTGTTCCCCTTCTGTTTCTTGCACCTTGAGCAGTGACAAGTAGTAACAGTGACATAGGAACTAGGTCAGGTAGCTAAAAGGCCCAGACTTCGAGCTTCTTGTAAGGATGGGGTTCTGAAGGAGATGACAATGTGCTTGTAGGGATAAGAAAGTAGGAGTTGGACTTGTTCAATCAGTAGAGGGCTGGAGAAGCTGAGGAATCATAACAATATTGGGCTAGAGCCTCTAATGACAGCAGGGTGACATTGGCCAAAACCAGACCACAAAGCTGTCTATAGCAGCATTGAAGCAGTGTACCCTGCTTCAGGGTAAATCACTTAACTTCTCTTAACTTAACTTAAGGTAAATCACTTAACTTCTCTGTGCCTCAGTTACTTCATTTGTCAAATGGGGATTAAGACTGTAAATAAACCCAAGACTGTGTCCAACCTAACTAGCTTGTATCTACCCCAAGGCTTAGTACACTTCTTGGCATGTAGTTAACGCTTAGAGCCTATAGGGACTGGAGAAAGGAGACAGAATCACAAATTCTCATCCTCCCATATGATGCTGGAAATTAGTTGGGCTCACATTATACTGAGTTCTATGTTATTGTGACCAGATTTTAGCAGGGCTCTAGTGAACATCTTGTAATCATCTTGACCATGCCCTTCTATTCTTCAACTTTTTGGTGACATATCATCGACTGTTTCATGGTTGGATGGAACCTCTTACAGAAATGCTGATAGATGATAGGAATCTTTATGATATTACTGGTTCCCATTTTTATCAAAGTTGCCCAGTTGGTGAAATTAACATTACTTTGAGAAGCAGTGTGGCTTATTGGTTAGAGCATGAGCTTCGGAGTCAGAAGGTCATGGGTTCTAATCCAGGCTCTGCCACATGCCTGCTGAATGGCCTTGGGCAAATCACTTAACTTCTCTGGGCTTCAGTTACCTCATCTGTAAAATGGGGATTAAGAGTGGGAGTTTTATGTGCAACAGGGATTGTGTCCAACCTGACTACCTTGTAACTACCTCAGCACTTGGAATAGTGGCACATAGAATAGTGGCACATAGTAATCACTTAAGTACCATTATTACTGTTATTATTATTGTTATCATTTGAAATAGTCCCAGAGCTATCAGCTGCCTGCTCTATGAAATATATATAGATTATATACTTGCTGTAAAGCAGGAGATTGGAAACCAAATATAACAGTCCACGTAACTGGATCTTGGCTCTATGGCATCTCAATCTGTGCTGAATGTCGGTGAATACCCAACTGAAATGTAGCCTTCAATAATCTTAAAAAGACACCCTGAGACTTGGGATGAGGCCTGTAGTTTTTTTCCAAGACATAGCCCAATGATCATCGCTTAGAGTTTTCAAATTAGATTCTGTCCCACAAGCTAGAGAAATGGTGTTGGCTAGCCAACAGGTAAAGAAACTGTTCTTTTCTAATGGGCGCCAAACTGAGACATTCGTTTCTCCAAATCTAGCTTCAGTTTGGAAGGACTGTAAAGTGAGGAATCCAACACTGAAGTGTTCGTTAACTAGATGCATTGACAGCAGAAGGCAGAGAATTTATTTGTAATTAAATCACCATGGATTACCCCTTTGGTTTCCACATACTTGTTGCTTTACAGGTAGGACAGCAACAAAGCTAACCTTTTCCCTTCCCTAGAAACCAAGGGTAGAGTAGCTGATATCTGTGTGTGTGTGTGTGTGTGTGTGTGCGCGCGTGCACACACACACACACACACACACACACTCTCCTCTCCAGATTTAGACTCAGAAGTAGAAATGAGTTTACATGGTAAACTCCTAGATAGATCCCAGGAGTTAGCTACATGGAAGTTGCTGTGAAAACTGAAACAATTTCCTCCAGAATCAGTTATAGAAACAGATCCATCAGAAAACTTCATCAATAAAAAGAGACACATTACACATGTAGTCTGCTGCAGCCCTAAATTGGCTCATGCGACTTCCCAAGAACCTGACTGGCTTCCAAGAGTAGCTTTATCCATTCAAGGGACTGTTTAATCATCATGTATCGGGGAAAAATTTGGAAAGCACTTGAAATTTTAATTAAAAAGAGTAAATTCTATCAGGTATCTGCAGCAGTGGCCTAAAGAATCAAAAACTCAAAATGCCACTGTCATTTTGAGCCCAACCCAATTTGCTTGGATCCATCCCAGTGCTTAGAACAGTGCCTGGCACACAGTAAGTGCTTAACAAATATATTATTATTATTATTATTGATTAATTTTTCCTGAGATCAGTTAACTAGAAATCAGCTTTGATATTTTTCTCCTTTCTTTAACACTAGGCAAAATGAGAAAGGAATGCTTCCATTTCTGACATGGGGCACTGTTATTGTACTCTAATTTGGAGTACTCTGGCCCCCAGAAGGCATGACTTGGATTAAACAATGTATAAAAATGGTTTATTAATGAAAGTTCATAAACAAAGTAGATATTCCACTTGCCTTCAAAATGTCCACTATCTTTTGTTTCAATTCAAAAACCTAGTCACTTTGGGGGTGGAGTTTATGCCTGACAGAGACCAGATAAACTCCAGTCACTGCCTCATAATACTTTAAAAAAAATTAAATCTTTAAAAGGACAGGCTGCTGGTTAACTGAGAGAGTGCCCTGTTTGATTGACAGTATCTGTCAGAGGCAATGAACTCCACTTGAACATTGCCTTTATGTTGCTGTGTAAAGTTGTTCAACTGTGACCCTTCCATCTGTTCCAGCTAATCTGAAAGTCATTTATACCCGCTTCCCCATTCATTCTAAACACAGCACATTCTCCTGTTAACACACATATGCAAAGTTGTCAGGCTGTCAGCAACTTAAGGTTTTTTTGTGGGGGGAAGATGGGGCCAGGAGAAAGTTTCACTTACGACATCTGTGTAAACAGTTAAAACATTTACCCACAGCAATTCCAATGACAAGGCCATTTTCTAGATAATTCCAGGTATCGGTTGAAGGAGCATGATTTCTCGTCCCCCAAATGTCTCAGGTACGTTGCTTGTCCTGAACATTCTGAACAATTGTGCTGCAATTCAAAAACTGTGTTTTGAAAATGGGGTTTAGATATAACAAACTTTAGGTGGTTGAAGTGAAGGTATGATATTTTGCCCCAATTCCATTTCCAAAAAATGAATTATGCTTTCTATTTCCTATAAGGATGTTTCTCTCTCTTGCTTAGTAAGCAATAACCAACATCTACAGTCATTCTTACCTATTCAAAAATAAAGGTCTGACTTTCCACTAATAAGATTAGTATGAGTGATTTTACCGAGGTGTGAGAGAAAAAATGAAATTAAATGTTTAATTCCAATTTACCTCTCACTTAATTCTCAATGGAGATCAAGTCCTTTTGCTAAATACAGCTTTGGTGATATGTTGAAAATAATCCAGAATTTCAGTTTGAGGGAAATCCCTACAAGTTCCTTGCAACAGTTAAATTGAGTCACTGGAAGAAGAACAGAGTTTACTGATCTCTTTGGTTAAGAGACTTGATACTTTGGGTGTTTCTAGGAGGAAAACCAAAATCTTTTTTTTTTCCTTTTCTTTCAAGCACAATCTCAGTCTAAGTTCTTATGCAACTTACTATGGAAACACAAAGGCAAGTGAGCAAAGTGGAGTTTAGGTTGAAGGCTGCTTACCTGTATATACACACTCATGAGAGAAGTAGCATGGCTCAGTGGAAAGAGCATGGGCTTTGAAGTCAGAGAACATGGGTTCTAATCCTGGCTCTGCCACTTGTCAGCTGTGTGACCTTGGGCAAACCACTTAACTTCTCTGTGCCTCAGTTACTTCATCTATAAAATGGTGATTAAGACTGTGATCAATCCTGATTACCTTGTATCTTCCACAGTGCTTAGAACAGTGCTTGGCACATAGTAAGCACTTAACAAATACCATGATAATAATTAATTCATCATGAATCATCTCACGTTGCTGCTGAAAAATAAAAAATGAGGAAAATAACATGAAAAAGCAAAATAATATGAGTTGCATCAAGTTGGGAAATGAAAAAAATCATAGGAACAGCTAGCTGACAGAAATTCAGATGGGAAGTCATAAGCCTTTTGCTACACAAAATCAACTGGGTAATAATAATAATAATTCACATTTTAAACTCATTAAGCAATCACTACCTAACTTGGGGGTTCCCAATTTTTATTCTCATTTTACAGATTAGAAAACTTAGATCCCAAGTGGTCCTGCAACATGCCCAAGAAGCAGACTCTTCTGATTCCTAGACTCCAAATGCCTTACTTTGGAAACATAAAATAGGAATGTGGGTGAATAAGTTACTCTGGCTGCTGCATTTCCAATGAACATATTCTTACCTATTGGTCAATCAGCTTCTTAAAGTTGGCCAATCTGTTGTCAGTAATTCAGGCTATTTCCTAGTTCAGGACAGGCACCTTATTGATCCCTCAATCCCTCAATCAATCATATTTATGAATGAATGCAGAACCCTTCCCTGAGTGTTTTGAGAGTTACAATACAATATAGTTGGTAGACATGATCCCTGCCCGCAGTGCTCAACAAATAATTCCTGATGATTAAAATCAGGCCTAAGGTCAGGGTAAATAGTCCATCTGGGTTCAGGAACGGAGGGGAAGTTGCAGTACCATCTTATCTAGAATCAGCCATGGCCTAATGGTACTGGAAGATTGAGAACATGGGTTCTAATCCGGGCTCTGCCAATTTCTTCCTGTTGTGAGCAGGGAATGTGTTTCCTGTGTTGTTATATAGTACTCACCCAAGTGAATGGTAAATGCTAAACCATCATCAAGCCATGGTAAACCACTTCTGTATCTTTACCAAGAAAACTCTATGGATACACAAACCAGAACTACCTTATGACAGAAGATAGGACATTCTGAAGAGGGTATGTCCATGTAGTCTCTAGGGGTCAGAAACAACTCCTCATTTGAAGAAGACTCAGCCAAGTGCTTAATGGCTCAATAAACACGATTGATTGACAGGGACTAACTGATTGCATGCATGCTCAGGGTGCCACTCCTATTGACAATTCTGAATCCCTCATTAGAAGCTGCTAATTGGTGGGGCTACTGACCAGTTCAGCCTGGGGCAGGTGCTCTCTCAGGGGCCTAAGCTAGGGAAGCTATTCTGGGTCAACTTTCTCACAGCCAAGATTTTGGAGCAGGGGCAGGGGGAAGGGGAGGAGAGATCTCCCCTCTAAACTGGAAGCTTGTGTGGGCAGGCAACATGTCTGCCAGCTCTGTTATAATGTACTTTCCCAAGTCCTCTACCCATAGTAAGTGCTCAATAAATATCATTGATTGATTGATGGATTGACCAGTGATGGGCTGATATTCCATTCCTGCTTCTCTTCTTGTAGGTCTGGGGGCTCCCTCCCCTTTCTGATTTTCCAAAGCCGAGCCAGAGTCTTCTGAACCAGGATGGCCTGGACATTGTTTCCTATGTGCTTTGGGCTTGTGGTTCTTCAGGTGTCTCACACACACTGGCCCTGGCAACAGGCTAGAGCTGCAGGGAGTGGTAGGAGTCCCACCATAGGTGGAGGGCTGATTCTTGGGCAAGGAATGTTCTATCCATCATCCATCCGTTCCATAGTACAGTGCTTTATATTCAGTAAGGGCTCTGGGTTCTGATTTTGCCTCTGACACTTGTCTGCTGTGACACCTTGGACATGTCACTTCACTTTTCTGTGCCTTAGTTCCCTCATCTTCAAAATGGGGGTTAAAACTGTGAGCCCCAGGTGGGACATGAACTATGTCCAACCTGATTATCTTTTATCTACCCCAGTGCTTAGAACAGTGCTCGGCACACAGTAAGCACTTAAATATCAGAATTATTACTATTATATCTTCTCCTCCTACATTTCAACTTTGTTTCTACCAAACAAATTTCTTAACTGCCTATTGCTCTTGACTCTCCTCATCTAACCTACTATATGCACCTGTCAACCTGCTTACAAGTAAATTCATTGTGGGCAGTGAATATGACTTTATTGTTATACTGTATTCTCTCAAGAGTGTAGTACAGTGCTCTGCACACAATAAACTCTAAATGAATATGATCGAATGAATGGGAGCTTCTCCAGCTTCCTCAATCAATGACTTCTTCAATCAATCAGTCAGTGGTATTTACAGGGTGCTTACTGTGAGCAAAGCACTATATTAAGCACTTGGGAGAGTATATTACAACACAGGTGGTAGACATGTTTCCTGCCCACTTAAAAATCACCACTTCCTAGAGGCATTCCCTGATTCATTCTTGGACATGCTAGCCCATTGCCACCTCAGCACTCTGTTTATTCATGTCTACACATTTTGTTACTTAACTATATTAACTGACTTACCTAATCAGTGGGATTTATTGAACACAACACAGTATTAAGCACTTAGGAATGTTCAATTGCCTGATCTGGTCCCTTCTCCCAAGTACTAGAAGCAATGGTATTTACTGAATGCAACACTCTGTGCTAATGCCTGGGAAAATACAACAGAATAGTGAAAAGAGAAAAGTCAGATAAGGGCAACACATTTCCCCATTCCTCAAAAACCTCCAGTGATTACACATTCCTCTCTGCATCAAGCAGTAACTCCTGAGCATTAGATTTAAATGCAAGATTTAGATCACGACCCACCTTCAGTCTTTCTTCTTAACAGTTCATACTGCCTGGATTATTTTTCTAAAAGATAATTTCGCACACATCTCTCTGCCCCTCCAAAAACTCCAGTGGTTTCCCATCATTCATTTATTCATTCAATCATATTTATTGAGCGCTTACTGTGTGCAGAGCACTGTACTAAGCACTTGGAAAGTATAAGTTGGCAACATATTGAGACGGTCCCTACCCAACAACGGGCTCACAGTCTAGAAGGGGGAGACAGACAACAAAACAATACATGTGGACAGGTGTCAATTTCTGCACCATCCATTTCTGCACAAAGCCTGAGCTCCTAATCATTAGCTTCTAGGCACTGAAGCAGCTTTTTCCCCACTGGGGCTCCTTTCTCACCTTACTCCAGTTAGCACACTTCATTTCTCTCAAGTCTGCCTAATCAGTGTGCTTTGCCCCTCATTTCTCCTGCCGCCAATCTCTTGCACACACCTTCTCTCCTCCCTTGAACTCCCTCTCCCCTCACATTCGGCAGATCACCACTTTCCCCTTCTGAAATCACATCTCCTTCAGAAAGTTTCCCTGATTACTGTCTCATCTCCCTAATCAATCAATCAATCGTATTTATTGAGCGCTTACTGTGACCCTAACCTATCTCTCCCCCTACTACCACTTCAGCAATTCTATATCACCAAAGCACTTGGGTACTCCTCTTCTACCTGGCCTCAGCTTCATTAGCACTTAGGTATATATGAACTCCTTAAGGGCAAAGATCATGTCTACTAATAATAATAATAATGGCATTTATTAAGCGCTTACTATGTGCAAAGCACTGTTCTAAGCACTGGGGTGGTTACGAGGTGATCAGGTTCCCCCACGGGGGGGCTCACAGTCTTAATCCCCGTTTTACAGATGAGGTAACTGAGGCACAGAGAAGCTAAGTGACCTGCCCAAAGTCACACAGCTGACAATTGGCAGAGCCGGAGTTTGAACCCATGACCTCTGACTCCAAAGCCCGTGCTCTTTCCACTGAGCCACACTGCTTCTCTATTATCTCTACCGTATTCTCCCAAGCACTTAGCACAGTGCTCTGTATGGGGTAAGTGCTCAACAAATATTATTGATTCAAAGCACTCAATTAGCTCTTCCTCTCTTATTTATC
The DNA here is from genome assembly GCF_015852505.1 of Tachyglossus aculeatus. NCBI lineage: Eukaryota > Metazoa > Chordata > Mammalia > Monotremata > Tachyglossidae > Tachyglossus > Tachyglossus aculeatus. The sequence goes on from NC_052087.1 coordinate 15,634,294, forward strand.
CACTCTTCCATTTCACCCCAACTCACACTCTTCTTTCAAGCAACCGACACACTGTACCTCTCATTCTCATCCCTCCAGCCACTGCCTTCCTGTTCAAGAAGCAGTATGGTATAGTGGATAGAGAAGAGGTCTGCGAGTCAGAAGGAACTGGGTTCTAATCCCAGCTCCACCCCTTGTATGCTGTGTGATCTTGGGCAAGTCACTTCACTTCTCTTTGCCTCAGTTACCTCATCTGTGAAATGGGGATTAAGACTGTAAACCCCATAATAATGATGGCATTTTTTAAGTGCTTACTATGTGCAAAGCACTGTTCTAAGCAGTGGGGGGGGGATACAAGGTGGTCAGGTTGTCCCATGTGGGGCTCACGGTCTTAATCCCCATTTTATAGATGAGGTAACTGAGGCTCAGAGAAGTGAAGTGACTCGCCCAATGTCACAGAGCAGACACCTGGCGGAGCTGGGATTAGAACCCATGACCTCTGACTCCCAAGGCCTTGCTCTTTCCACTGAGCCACACTGCCTCCCATGTGGGACAGGGACTTGTGTCCAACCAGATTTGCTTGTATCTACCCCAGTGCTTAGTACAGTGCCTGGTACACAGTGAACACTTAACAAATGCCACTTATTATTATCATTATTGCTTAAGCCTTCCCCATACCTTCATTTCATACCCAAAAGACCAAACCTCTCCTTATCTTCAAAGTCTTTCTGAAATCACATCTCCTCCATCATCATCATCATCATCAATCGCATTTATTGAGCACTTACTATGTGCAGAGCACTGTACTAAGCGCTTGGGAAGTACAAATTGGCAACATATAGAGACAGTCCCTACCCAACAGTGGGCTCACAGTTTAAAACTCCTCCAGGAGGCTTTCCCTGATTATCCTCCACCCCACTTTATGTCCCTGAACTTCCACTTCACTGAAACGCTCACAGTTGCACTTCTGCAGATATCTTAGATATTTTTATTACTTCTCCCTACCGGTAATTCATTTAAGTCTGTTTCGCCAGCTAGATTGTAAACTCTTTGATGGCAATAGAGAAGCAGCTTGGCTTAGTGGAAAGAGCCTGGGCTTGGGAGTCAGAAGTCGTGAGTTCTAATCCTGCCTCTGCCACTTGTTAGCTGTGTGACTTTGGGCAAGTCACATAACTTCTCTGTGACTCAGTTACCTCATCTGTAAAATGGGGATTAGGACTGTGAGCCCCACTGGGTACAACCTGATTAACTTGTTATATACCCCAGCTCTTAGAACAGTGCTTGGCACACAGTAAGCACTTAACAAAAACCATCAAAAAAGAGTAGTTCATTAATGGACAATATCATACTCTGCACATAGTAAATGCTCACTTTTTTTTCCTTTTGTTTTTCTTAAAGCTCTTTGTGTCAGGTGCTGTACTAAGTGTTGGGGTCAATAATAATAATAATAATGGTATTTGTTAAGTGCTTACTATGTGCAAAGCACTGTTCCAAGTGTTGGGGGGATACAAGGTGATCAGGTGTCCCGTGTGGGGCTCACAGTCTTAATCCCCATTTTACAGATGAGCAAACTGAGGCACAGAGACATTAACTGACTTTCCCAAAGTCACACAGCTGACAACTGGCGGAGCCGGGATTTGAACCCATGACCTCTGACTCCAAAGCCCGGGCTCTTTCCACTGAGCCATGCTGCTTCTCAGGATTGTCAGGTTGGACACAGTTAATGTCCCATGTGGGGCTCACAATCTTAATCCCCATTTTATAGATGAGGGAACTGAGGCACAGAGAAGTTAACTGACTTGCCCAAAGTCACACAGCTGACAATTGGTGGAGCCAGGATTTGAACCCATGACCTCCGACTCCAAAGCCCATGATCTTTCCACTGAGCCACGCTGCTTCTCAGGATTGTCAGGTTGGACACAGTTAATGTCACATGTGGGGATCACAGTCTTAATCCCCTTTTTACAGATGAAGTAGTTAAGACCCTGAGAAGTTAAGTGACTTGTCCAAGGTCACAGAGCAGACAAGTGGCAGAACCAGGATTAGAACCCAGGTCCTTCTGATTCCCAGGCCCATGCTTTATACTATAGGTCATGTGGCTTCTCATTAAACCCAGTTGGCTGATTAATTAATTGAAGACCCTCACCCCTTCTTATGATACCTGCTCCAGCTCTTTTGACCTTTGTGCTGACTTCCTTCTGAGTTTGGCATTCCTTTTATGTTGATTGGGTATTTGCTGGTTATCAGGATCTCACTGACAACAAAGGTAACATCCACAGCCTGACTTCATCAATCCAAATAGCCTTCATTTCTGTGAATTTTCGTCATCCCGCTTTAAGAATTTGGCGAAAAAGAACCCCACTGTCTTCATTTATAGAGAAAAACAAGATGGGATATTGCACATTCACTTGGATAACATCAATAATAATAATAATAGTAATGTTGGTATTTGTTAAGCACTTACTATGTGCCAAGCACTGTTCTAAGTGGTGGAAGAGATACAAGGTGATCAGGTTGTCCCACATTGGGCTCATAGTCTTCATCCCTTTTTTCACTTTTAGACTGTGAGCCCACTGGTGGGTAGGGACTGTGTCTATATGTTGCCAACTTGTACTTCCCAAGCACTTAGTACAGTGCTCTGCACACAGTAAGCGCTCAATAAATACGATTGATGATGATGATCCCAATTTGACAGATGATGGAACTGAGACACAGAGAAGTTAAGTGACTTGCCCAAGGTCACACAGCAGACAAGTGGTGGAGTCAGAATTAGAACCCACCATCTCTGACTCCCAAGCCCGTGCTCTTTCCACTAAGCCACAATAATGTGTGCCTGAAGAGTGTTACAAAATAAGGATAAAAATTGTAACTATTAGGCACTTTTTTCTATCTTTTAAGTAAATTTTAAGAATATTTGAAAAACACAATAGTCAAACTCAGAAATAATCCTGTGAAAATGTTTGATTTAACCCAAATAAAAATATATTTCATCATGCACTCATTTGGTCCAGAAATGGCAAATGGGAGGCAGCATAATCTGGTGAGCAATGTTTAGTTCTGGGAGGCAGAAGACCTGGGTTCTACTCCCAGATCTGCCACTGGCCAACTGTGAGACTTTGGGAAGTCACTTTAGCTCTTTGTAATTCAGTTTCACCATCTATAAAAAGGGGTTATGTTAGTTGCTCTCCTTATCTCTTACATGGTGAACCCTGAATGGAATAGGGGTTGCTCAATTGAATTTTCTTGTATTTACCCCAGGTACCTTAAAAAAGTGATCTATTTACCTTATTTCTTTCTTACTTTTTTCCAGTTTTTTCCATTTTCATACATTATCCATCTGCATAAGATTCCTTTCTCCAAGTTTTTGCTTTTGCTTCTTCAGAATGGAAATTGTTTACTGGTAGAAAGTTCATTGTCGTACAATAATGTTCTGATGGAAAACAAAACAACTTAGATTTTAAACAGCGTTTTAAAACCTGATACTTCAGAATGGAGGAATAGTTCACCATTCCCCTGTTCTCTGTACATCTCACATTTGTCTTCCATTCCATTAGATTGTAAACTCCTTAAGGGCAGGGACATGTCTACCAAATCTATGGTGTTGTACTCTCCCAAGCAGTCAGTACAGTGTACTGCATTCAGTAAGCACTAAATAAATACCAATGATTGATTGAGTCTACCACTTTACTCTTCCTCTTTCTTCTTTAACTTACATTTTTAAAAACTTTTTAGGCTTGAGGAAAAATTAGATGAAACACAGGATTAAAGATAAGAGGTTGAGAGGCCAATTTGAAGTGAGAAAAAAAATCAGGTAGGGGTAGGAAGAGAAAGTTATTTAAAGTATTAAATCCAAATTCTACACTGATCACTACATAGACTAATTCTATAGGAAGATTTAGTTCAGGTTGGAATACTGGGGGAGATGGCGTGGCTCAGTGGAAACAGCCCGGGCTTTGGAGTCAGAGGTCATGGGTTCAAATCCCAACTCCGCCACTGGTCAGCTGTGTGACTTTGGGCATGTCACTTCACTTCTCTGTGCCTCAGTTCCCTCATCTGTAAAATGAGGATGAAGACTGTGAGCCCCCCGTGGGACAACCTGATCACCTTGTTAACCTCCCCAGCGCTTAGAACAGTGCTTTGCACATAGTAAGCGCTTAATAAATGCTAACATTATTATTATTATTATTAAGAGAAGTTTGCCGAAACTTCTTCCGGTTTGATACATGCGAAGTCATTAACTTCAAAACAAAGTTCAGTAAAGCTGGACTCACAAAGCTGGACTCAAATCTATACTTGTAGTATAGATTTTGTTTGCTTGACATTTCTAAAAATGTACGTAGGTCCCCCCAAAAATCCCATTTGTCTGTAGTCATCTATAATCTTGTCGCAATGGACAATATCAAGCAACTACTACTAGATTCTGAGTTAAAATCAAGTCCTATTTCTGATTCTACCACAGTCAGATATTGGCTGTGTGACCTTGTACAAATCACTTGGTCTATCTGGGCTTCAGATGCTCCATATTCTACATGGAAGAGCAGAAGCTTGGTTACACAGAGAAAAAATAATCTGCGAGTGCTTGGAGTTTCATAAAGAACCGTGCTGTGGAAATATGAAGTGCCATTATTACATTAGATCAAAAACGAACAAGTTAAAGCACAAAATGGGTATTAGACCAGGCTCTACCACCATCCAATTCCCATTTCTGTAAACTTTCCCACCACTTAGTAGAGTTAGCAGAACCAGTAAGGGCACGAGCTGCTGCTCTGCATAGCTTTTCCCCTCCCAAGGCCACTTGAACTATTAGAGAAGCAGCCTGGCCTAGTGGAAAGAACAGGGGCCTGGGTGTCAGAGGATTCGAGTCCTATTCCCATCCTGCCACATACCTGCTGTGGTGACCTTGGGCAAATCACTCAACTTCTCTGTGCCTCAGTTCCCCATCTGCAAAATTGAGATTCAATACCTGTTCTCCCTACTACGTAGACTGTGAGCCCCATGTGGGACCTGATTATTTTGTATCTACCCCAATGCTTAGTACAGTGCCTGACACATAAGAGCTTAAGAAATACAATTATTATTATTATCATTGGCTCAACTGAGCAAATGGCCAGGGCTAACTATGTCCAATCTAGGGAAGCAGTGTGACCTAGTGTAAAGAGCAGGCCTTGGAGTCAGAGGATCTGAGTTCTAATCCCGGTTTAGTAATTTGCCTACTGAATGACCTTGGACACATCAGTTAACTTCTCTATGCCTCAGTTTCCTCATCTGTAAAATGGAGATTCAAAAACCATTCTCCTTCTTACTTATACTGTGAGCTCCATGTTGCGTGGGGACCGTAACTGAACTGATTATATGTATCTACTCATCACTTTTTATGGTGTTTGTTAAGCACTTACTATGTGCCAGGCACTGTACTAAATGCTGGGTAGATTAAAGCTAATCAGGTTGGACACAGTCCCTGTCTCCCAAAGGGCTCATAATCCCTATTTTACAGATGAGGTAACTAAGGAACATAAAGTTAAGAGACTTGCCCAAAGTTACACAGGCAGTTAGACTAGAGGAGGAGACGGGATTAGAACCCATGTCCTTCTGAATCCCAGGCCTGTGATCTATCCACTACGCCACACTGCTTCCACAGTACTAGGCAGTACTGTATATTTGGCACATATGAAGCGCTTACCAAATGCCATTATTATTATCTCTCCTCTGGGTCTTATCCTTGCTGTGGCCTGCAAATAGCTCCCAGAGCTATGGATCCACTCTTCCAGGCAATTAGGAAAGGGACGAACACTGTGGTGTTGGGCTCTTCAAGTTTTCACTGACTGGAGTCCATGGCTAAAAACTGACCCCATCCCTTCCTTGCTGCTGTTTGAGGGGGTCTAGGAGTGGCATTATTGTGCCCTTAGAGTGGGAGACTTCTGTTTTCTGCACTAGACCCTATCTGCCTTATATTTTGCAGGCCTACCAGCTCAGTCATGCAGCCTGCACATGAAAATTGAGCTACTGCAGTTCAGTCCATGTTTCCCCACTCCTCAAGAATCTCCAGGGGTTGCCCATCCACTTTTGCATCAAACAGAACACTCCTTACCATCAGTTTTAAAGTACTCAATCCCTTGCTAACTCCTACCTCATGTTGCTACTCTCCTATTAAAACCTAGCCTGCACACTTCGCTCCTCTAATGCCATTCTACTCACTTCGTGCCTCTGGCCCAAAACATTCTCCCTTCTCATATCTGACAGACAATTACTCTCCTCTCCTTCAAAGCCTTATTGAAGGCATATCTCATCCAAAAGGCCTTCCCTGTCCAAGCCCTCTTTTCCTTTTCTTCCACTCCTTTTTGTGTCACCATGACTTGCTCTCTTAATTCATCTCCCCTCCCAGCCCCACAGCTCTTATGTACACATTCGTAATCTATTTATTGATATTAATGTCTGTCTTATCCTCGAGACTATAAGCTCTCTGTAAGCAGGGAATGTGTCTTTATAATGTTATATTGTTATTCTTCCCTAAGCACTTTGGACAGTGCTCTGCACATAGTGAGTGCTTAATATGAATGATTGACTGATGATATGTAACTATGTCAATGTTTGACAATATGACAGCGCTTGACACATAGTAAGAGCTGAACAAATACCATAATACCTCTAGTCTCTTAACTGTGAGATCCTCCTCTAGACTATGAGCTCTTTGTAGCCAGGGAACATGTCTACCAACTTTGTTAAATTATGCTCACTCAAATGCTTAGCACAGTGCTCTGAACATAGTAAGCATTCAATAAATATGACTGATTGATGATGATAATAATAACAAAAACTAATTTATCCCATTCTAAATAAACCACTTTCATTGCTTAAATTAAGATCAGCTGTACATCAATCAGTCAGTCAGTGGATTTACTGAGCACTTACTATGTGCAGAACACTGTACTAAGCGCTCGGGAGAGTACAATACAACTGAATCAGTAGACATAGTCTCTACCCATAACAAGCTTATAGTATATAGGACTAAATTTGGGTTAACTTAATACACACAAAAGGAAAAAAAATTGAAAAAAAATTATCATATCCAAAACAAAGTTTCAGTGCATTTATGACTCTTGGGAACTTACAAGTTTTTTTTTATTTTTTCCCCAAGTTGAAATTCAAATTTGGGTAGAGGAGTTTTTAAAGTCTCTCTGTCATGAGGGTCAGGAGTCAAGAAGTGCTGTGATGCACCAGGGTGGGAAATATTAAACTTCATCCTTAAAAAAGTATCAGAGACAACTTTATTAAAACTAAAGATTTTTTTCAGTGAGATAGCTTATGGTGCATTGCAAAGAGATATAAGAAAAGACTGATTTTTTTTTCATCTTTTGTTATTGGAATTGACCCTGAGGGTCCTTAGGTCTCAGTGAGAGCTTAAGCAAGCTTAGATCAAGGAAGGATTTTGAAATTGAATTTATTCAGATTAGCAAAACCTTCCGTGAGAGGATTTACTCTCAACAAGCTGTTGCCAAGTTGAAGCTTTCAAAGCGCAGCCCATTTTGCTGGTTTACAATAAACTTTTTCCAAGTTGCTCATGGCGGTGCAGAGAGGGAACATTTTCCCATCCTTCGATCATTTCAAGAGGGTTTTTTCCAGCCTCAAAGATCAGTTCCCATTTACTCAGATATCTTAAAATGTGCTCCTGAAAATCCTGCATGCTTCAGGGGACCCTAAAAGGAAAAGAGGCACAATGCAAACCCGCAGTGAGCTGGCCACCGCAGAGTCATTCTGGCCACAGGCTCCTCCAGGGCAAGTAAAACCTTCTGCCAGGCACGACTGGGCTCAGCATGGAAAGGCAGGTTCAAAGCTGCCTATGTAGGGTCACGGGGATTCTTCTGAGATAAAGGTCTAGAAAAGAGTTTCAACTTGGAAACTAAACTTCAACACCATTTGAGAAAGGGCTTTTGTTCATGAGTTCACCTTTGACTATTCCTTTCCACTCACTACATTCTACTTATACGCACACTCTCTTTCAGAAAGTGCCGCTGCCCTAGGGAGGAGCATAAATCAACCTTCATCTATGCTTGCCCATTGATGCAATATTCCCCAGGGTGTGCCACACTCACTCAGATTCAGAGAGGCCTAATGGAAAGAGCATAGGCCTGAGAGTCAGAGAACCTGGGTTTTAATCCTGCTTTGCCAGTTGCCTGCCGTGTGACCTTGAGCAAGTCACCTAACTGCTCTGTTTCTCAATTTCCTTATTTGTAAAATGGGAATTCAGTGTCTGTTCTCCCACCTGCTTAGACTGTGAGCCCCATGTGGGACAGAGACTACATCTGATCTGATCAACTTGCATCTATCCCAGCTCTTTGAAAGAGCTTGACACATAGTAAGCACTTAATATAATAATAATAATAATAATAATAATAATAATAATAATAATACCCTTCTGACTAGTCCTGGAAACTGGAAGTTTATGATTTATTCTTATTTTTTCAGGTCAGCACCAGTTTAAGAATAAAGATGCCAAGTGGCATAAAACTTCAACTGGAACTAATCTTCACCCATTCGGAAACCTTCCTGAAGCAGCTTGAACTATAGTATGTGCCTGGGATTTGGGAGACCTGGATTCTAATTCTAGTTTCCTGCTGTGTAACCTCAGGAAGTCACATAACCTCTCTGTGCCTCAGTTTTCTCATATGAAAATGAGGATTAAATATCTGTACTCCCTCCTCCTTAGATTATGAGTTCCATTTTGGACTGAGACCATTTTGGACAAGTATGCTTATATTGTACGAAACATGGAGCTTCATTCTGTGCCTGGCACACCGCAAGTGCATAACAAATACTACAGTTATTATTGCTTGTGGAAATGTAATATGAAGAGCTGGTATGCAGATTCAGGGCTGTACTTCAGGTGTATTTCTGTGTTCACAAAGTAAAGTAATGACTTGTAGATACAAAGTAAAGGTTTGTTCATACCTGTCGAATATGGGAGGAATGTTGTATTTCCTTTTGTTGTATAGGGATAAGAAACAAATAACATAGACACACTTTCATCAGTCTGTCATCTCTTGATACATATGATAGTTCTAAATTTAAAACTTACTTTTGGCAACTGTGGGTGGAGCAAATGGGCATAGAAATGGAGACGGAAAGTGAGGAGTTAGGGAGCATGGCCATCTTCCCCGTCTCTCTCACTGTTCTCAATCTTGGAGCAAGATGACTGTAGCAATGTCTGCCACGTCTCTCATTGTGTTTGTTGTTAAAAGGCATAAACAAATTTCCTGGTAGCATTTCAGTCATAAATATTTCTTAAAAAAACCCAAAGTGATCAATCACTTTCCCTCTCCACTCTTCTTAATCTTATAATTGTCTCTTTCATTCATTCAATTATATCGAGCACTTACTGTGTGTGAAGCACTGTACTAAGTGCTTGGGAGAGTAGAATATCACAATAAACAGACACCCAAAACATGCATTTGAAAAATACACTTGTCAGTGAAATCTAACAGCATGGATTAAACTAATCTAATATTTATGTAGTTTCTAAAAAAGTTAACAAGGCTAAAGAAAATGCTATCAGTACTATCTATGGCAAAACAAAGAACTAGTAAATGAAATTTCTGCAAAACAGGATTTCCACGTTTCTCTAGACCTTTTTTCCCCACTCAGTTTAATGTCATGTCATCTACAATGCACTTCTATTGGACCCCATCAAAAACAAAAGGGCAGATAAAAATTTGAAAAGAAATGAAGGTTTTTTATCATTTACTCAGAAAAACTTTAGGAAAGATGAGGAGCAACAGATCATTTGGGAGGTAGGGGATCTGGAATTTGCAATTGGAAGTTTGCAGGCTCTAGGATCTTGCTAGGAGAGATAATTGCTAAACAGTTCCTCCTCAGAATGCATTATATTTATAAATAAATCCAGGTTCACTGATAGGCGCAAATTAAAAATGTCTTTTATTCTTACCAGAATCCAGTTTTTAATAGTAAAAATTGTATTTTCCATGCACTTGAATCACTAATATTTTCTAAATGAGGCGCAGTGATTTAATGACTGCTTTAGGTTATACTCAATTCCCTCAACATCCCAGCCCCAGCATAGGTTCAGATTTCTACAACTAGAGCTGAAGACATTTGTAAATTTTAGTTTGCTATCCAGATTTAAGACTATTGTAGTGGCATGAGGCCCATTCTGGAAGAAAGGCCTCCGTTGTATGTATACCATCTTAAATGGTCTTTTTGTGATCTTGGTGTATATCCTTAAACAAATGAAGGGCATTTTCTTCCCGATGGGTGTCCTAAGGGGGGCTTGGGGGAGGAATCATCAATACACATGCGGTACACCGAGACACACAGACTTGCTTGTTACCGTATTTAAAGAAATGGCCACAAAGAAATAGTCATTGCAGCCACAATGGGGAAAACCTAGTATGCATTTCCAAGGAATCACATTTTGGGGAGAATTACAGAATAATTACACATATGCTTAGATCACGAGCATTCAATGAAGCGGACAGTATTTTGAGGATTTAAGATGTTGGTGTTGTGGTCGTCTCTAAGAAACCGGGATAATTCAGACATTCAAATGCAAAAATGCACCATTTGGAGAGTGTAATGCGGTCTGTTCTGGTCACTGTTACAAATTTGGAAAGGATTCCCTGGCTGCAGACATTAGAGCCACTTAATACCTAAATCTGTTTCCAAATGTAAAGCGCAGAACAAAAGTCCTCTGCATTAATGAAATGTATCGTAGCACTGGTGTGGTGACACATTTCATTAATGTGTCACTTTAGTCGAGTAAAAAATAATGACAAGAGCAATACCCATGTTCAAGCTTGATAAGGCTCTTGGATGAAATATCATTAACTAATATAATACATTAAACATCCATTTTACCACTATTCGTTTCTCATTGTTTACTGAATAATTTCACACCCAATGTCTTATATGAAACAAATTACTACCAATGAATCGCTTTCTTAGAGCTGAATTCAAGTTAGATGTAGGTTTTATTTCTATTATGGAGGAAGCAAGTATCACTGAAAATCACTAAAGTGCTTTTTGATACAAAAATCTCCAAAATAAAATAATACATAAATTTGAATCCGTTGTGCACTTACAAAAGGAAAACATTCTCAGAGTTAAACTTCCGTTTGTTTTTGGTGAATTATGCTAAATTCCCGAGGTGTTAATTCAAAACTTACTTAATTTTTCTGGTCCAAGTTCTACTGTTAACCAGTAAATGTGCATCATTTAGGCCACAGACTCAGTGGTTTATTAGTTGATAAAAAAGTATATGTTTTAAGTTGCTAGTTAAATATCCTATTCTAGCTCTTGGGGGAATCATTGCTATTTACACCTCTCACTCCCTTTTCAAATCTTATTGGATTTTTTTTTGCTTTTGCTATTTTAGAGCCAGTGCTCAAAGTGCAATTTTAGCAAGCAAGTCATAGCAGCTGTAGCTCTACTCTTCTTTTTGAAAATATTTAGGCAGCATTATTCATATTTATTAAAGTGATTTAAGTTTCGTTTTATAACTATGCCCAGACGTTACTCCACAAATGGCAGTGCTGCAGAGAATTCTCACCAACTGGAATGGACTAAGTGACAGACCCAAATCTCAGATAAAGTGAACAGGAGGGATGAGCAAGATACAGTCAAAAGAATATGAACTATGAGTCTGAAGCAAACCAAGCAGGAACTTGGAGCGGGCATCCCTGTAGTGTTAAAGGTTAATCACAAGATTTACAAACTAATCTTGGTTTCAAAGGCAGCCCATGTAATCGCATAAATAATGAGGTAATGTGAGAAGAGTGGGAACAACAAAAAATTAAAGGAGCAGCATGATATGAGATGCAAATTTGGAAAAGAAAACGTCAAAAGGTCAGCAAAAGCAGCATTTGAGTAATGCAACTGTTAGGAAATGGGAGCATATCCCTGAGTTTTGTTAGCAGACTCTAACTCCAAATAGCAACTTTTAAATAAATTAAAACTAGGCTAGTTAATGACAAATCTGATAAGAGGCCCTGAAGGTAGACATAAATAACAAAGACATGGAATTCTTTCTTTTATTTTATTTAGTTGATAAATACCTAGAGAGTTGTGTGCTGGACCAGAACCTGCAAAAATGGTTCCATCTTTCCTGTCTTCAAAAACCCTGATGCTATTACTTCTTGATGTCCATTAGACGATGGGAGACATATTGACAGATGTCACTGTTAAGTTTACTAGGCCTGAAATCTATCCATCCAGGCACCCAAACAAGTTTGTAAGCAAGGGTAGTAAAACAAAAAGAATAAGACTAAATATTGAGATAATTCCACGATTCAATATAATCCCTGGACACGAAGTCTCTGGGCAAGTATATATGGAAAAATTTACTTAATGAAAGCAGTATGGCCTAATGGAAAGAGCATGAACCTGCGAGTCAGAGGACATAGGTTCTAATCCTGGATCCTTCCCTTGCCTGCCTGCTATGTAACCTAGGACACGACATGCAACTTCTCAGTGCTTCAGTTACCTCATCTCTTAAATTGGGATGAAGACTGTGAGACTTATGAGGAACAGCAACTGTGCTCAACCTGATTAACTTGTATCTACCCCAGCATTTAGTATAGTGCCTGGCACAAATATGTGCTTAACAATACCCATAAAAATAAAAATAAACTAAATGAAATAAAAGTGGATCTCACCACTTGTAAACATATTCCTGTTATGAAGGCCATATTTGTCTTTGTATTGTGGATTCTGACTGAAATACAATTAGTTTTAGCCTATGTTCCAAAAAAACCCAAAGTACTGATAATTTTCATCTTCAAATTGTTTCAAATCACATGATTTCAAACAGCATGTTTTAAACAAGATTTAAGTTTTCCTTCCCCAAACTTGGCACATAAAATATTCTTCATACAAATTTACCAGTCTCTCTCTATACAGGGGGAACTAGTAATACTAATTATAAATTGTAGGAAGAGTGATCATTTTGATAGAAGGATATATATATTCTTTTAGGTATCTGTATTGAAATCAGATATCAAAAAAAACAACCTCATTTCCAATGAAAATGGGGAAAGAAGTATAATCTTTCCATCTATTCCTTGTGTGGCTCCCTCCTGTGAGTCGCAAAAGACGGTTTTTAGGTATTGATTCTTGGAAAATGTGTAGATGAAAAAAGAGACACCTGATTCCTCTTACCATATTTACTTCTTTGCTGGTTCTTATTTTCCCTAAAGGGAGCATCCATTATGGCCAACCTCAAATTCCTTCCTCAAGTCAACTTTGGTTTAAAATCTGGCAGTCAAATCTTTAATATTAAATAGCTCACCAAAACATCTTCCACCACCATTACATACCTTGGGAGACATCTTACTGGGAGAGGAGCAATCAGAAACACTGTCCAGAGCCTCAAAAATAAAATTGAGTATTAAAGCTATTTTGGGATTTTCAATTATAAAATCAGTTCCAGTGAAAATTGGAATAAAACTTTGGCTTAGAATCAATCAGTGGTATTTATTGAGTGCTTACAATGTGCGGAACACAGAACTAAGCACATAGAAAACAGATGTTGTACCTAGATACATAAATAGAAAGTTAGTTTGGGTTGCCCTCTAAGCAGACACAATCAGAAATTTTTTACCAGTTGAATGAACCCAGACTACTAAAGACCTGGATCTGGAGCTCAGCTCCGTAGACCACAAAGTCTGAGAAACAATCCCCTAGGACTCTTTAAAAAATAAAAAATCAGAGAAGTAAAAAGCAATCCCTGCAGCAAAGTTGCAGCACTGTAATGTCAACTGTCCAGAGTCAGCACTATTTTTTGCAAATTTTACCAATGTGGGATTTTGAAACCCCCAAATCAATACAGGTCAAATTTTAATGTTCCTCTACATCCATCCCTTTGACTATCCCCTCCGCTCCAGCAGAATGTGCTGAACTCCAGACAATAAATCTGTAGACTATTGTCCTTTAGGGATTTGAGTCTTGAGTGCTGTGCTCTACCTCAGTTTGCTTCTCTGTAAATAAAGATATTTGTAACATTGCAACATTAACCTGGGCCATTGCTGCTAAGAATGCTAAAGAAGAACTTAAAATTCCTAAAAGCTCTAAAAGAACATGAATACACTTTGCAAATCCATGAACAATTCTGAGGTGATGAACAGTAGCAAGACTTTAAATTCATCCTTTCCTGCCTTAACTCTGCCCTCTCCTCTGCCAGGCAAAACTATTTTTCCTCCCTTATTGACACCCATACCAATCACCCCCATCAGCTGTTCTGGACATTTAACTCCCTCCTCAGGCCCCCTGTTCCTCTCCCTCCTCTATCCCTTACCCCAACGATCTGGCCTCCTTTTTCATTAGTAAAATTAACACCATCAGGTCTGAGCTCCCCAAAGTCACCCCTTCCCCTTCTCCACGCCCCCGGCAACTCTCAATCCTCTCCGCTACTCTCCCATCCTTCCCAGCAGTATCTTCAGATGAGATCTCCTCCCTCCTCTCAAGAGCCACCCCATCCACCTGTGCTTCGGACCCCATTCCCTCTCATCTCATGAAAACTTTCATCCCTTCCCTCCTCCCCTCCTTAACTTCCATCTTTAACAGCTCACTTTCCACTGGATCCTTCCCCTCTGCCTTCAAACATGCCCACATCTCCCCCATGATAAAGAACCCTCTCTTCACCCCACTGCCCCTTCTAGTTATCACCCTACCCTTCCTTTCCAAACTCCTAGAATGAGTCGTCTACACTCGCTGCCTTGAATTCCTCAATGCCAACTCTCCTTGACCCTCTCCAATCTGGCTTCCGTCCCCTACACTCCACCAAAACTGCCCTCTCAAAGGTCGCCAATGACCTCCTTCTTGCCAAATTCAATGGTTCCTACTCTATCTTAATCTTCCTCAACCTTTCAGCTGCCTTCGAAAGTGTGGATCACCCCCTTCTCCTCAACACGCTAACCAACTCAACACGCTATCCAACCTTGGCTTCACAGACTCTGTCCTCTTGTGGTTCTCCTCTTATCTCTCCGGCCATTCATTCTCAGTCTCCTTTGCAGGCTCCTCCTCCCCCTCCCCCTCCCATCCCCTTACTATAGGGTCAGTCTTGGTCTCCTTCCCTTGGTGAACTCATTCGCTCCCATGGCTTCAACTATCATCTCTACACTGATGACACCCAAATCTACATCTCTGCCCCTGCCCTCTCTCCCTCCCTCCAGGCTTATATCTCCTTCTGCCTTCAGGACATCTCCATCTGGATGCCTGCCCACGATCTAAAACTCAATATGTCCAAGACTGAACTCCTTATCTTCCTTCCCAACCCCTGTCCTCTCCCTGACTTTCCCATCACTGTAGATGGCACTACCATCCTTCCCGTCTCACAAGCCAACAACCTTGGTGTCATCCTCGACTCCGCTCTCTCATTCACCCCACACATCCAATCCGTCACAACCAGTCTCATCTCCACAACATTGCCAAGATCTGCCCTTTCCTCTCCATCCAAACCGTTACCCTGCTGGTTCAATCTCTCATCCTATCCTGACTGGATTACTGCATCAGCCTCCTTTCTGATCTCCCATCCTCCTGTCTCTCCCCGCTTCAGTCTATATGTAACTCTGTTGCCCGGATTATCTTTGTCCAGAAACACTCAGGGCATGTCACTCCCCTCCTCAAAAATCTCCAGTGGTTGTCTGTCAACCTTTGAATCAAGCAAAAACTCCTCACTCTTGGCTTCAAGGCTCTACATCACCTTGCCCCCTCCTACCTTGCCCCCCCTTTCCTCCTTCTACATCCCAGCCTGCACCCTCTGCTCCCCTGCTGCAAACCTCCTCACTGTGCCTCATTCTCTCCTGTCCTGCCATCGACCCCTGGCCCATGTCCTTCCTCTGGCCTAGAATGCCCTCCCTCCACACAACCATCAAACTAGCTCTCTTCCTCCCTTCAAAGCCCTACTAAGAGCTCACCTCCTTCAAAAGGCCTTCCCAGACTGAGCCCCCCTTTTTCCTCTACTCCTCCCCTCCCCATTGCCCCCTCCCTCTGCCCTACCCTCTTCCCCTCCCCACAGCACTTGTATATATTTGTACATATTTATTACTCTATTTTATTTGTACATATTTGTACATATTTACTATATTTATTTTACTAATGATGTTTATATAGCTATAACTCTATTTATTCTGATGGTATTGACACCTGTTTACTTGTTTTGTTTTGTTGTCTGTATCCCCCTTATAGACTGTGAGCCTGTTGTTGGGTAGGGACCGTCTCTATACGTTGCCCAAGTGCTTAGTACAGTGCTCTTCACACAGTAAGCACTCAGTAAATACGATTGAATGAATAAAAGATTTAAGACCTGATGATAATAATCCATTAGATTAATTTTTTTAAAATGAAAAATTAATCTAAATGAATCCACATATTCACGTGTGTTTTCTTTCCCAGTGCAAGTGCTTAATAAATACTATTACTACTACTACTACTATTTAGATACTTACCCCTTCCTTCCCCTCCCACATTACTATGTACATATCGAACTCTGCTGCTTCCATTTACTTATAATGCACATTAGTGTCTCTCCCTACTAAATTGTAAACTCCTTGAGGGCAGGTAACATGACTACCAACTCTACATTCCAAACAGTGTGCTAAACTCTAAGGTAGATACAAGATGATCAGATTGAATGAATGAAGTAAGCTTTCGCATTTCCTCTCAGTGGACACATGTCTCCACTACGGTACCACCATAGCCTGATCAGCAGATTAGTACAGTGCTCAGCACACAGTATATTCTCAAAAAATATGAATTGCTTTAAAAACCAATCAGGTTTGTCATAATTTCTAGCTAGGAAACTTCTTTAAATTATTTAATCACTGCTCATAAGCCAATTCAGCAATTTCTTATTTAAAAATTAAACACTATTTTAAGTACTTTCTAATCACTATACCTATACTTCCCACTAGATATCTTTTTCTTCTCCTTAAAGGTGTGTGTCCATTCTTAGAGTCAGAAAACCCCGAATTGATTTTGTAGACATTCTATAGAACCCAATTTACAGAGCAATTCACTGCTTTTGGCTTCTGAAAATATTGCCGTAAAGATAAAGAAAAAAGCAACAGTGATCATAAGGATTATCACTGTTATCAAAGTTAAAATAGTTCAGGAGAAAGTAAAAGAAAGTAAATGAAAGCCCATAATTCTTTGTCAGATAATTCTTGTGTGACAGGGGATAGGATACTGAGAAACATGCTATATTTTGGACTAGTTCTTCACGCCCTCCCTGCCTACTAGTGAAAACTCGAGCCATGAAATTTCTATTTTGTTAATGTTAAGACATGGTAATGTCAAGCATTCATGACCATAAGCATGGAAAATTGATGAAATTACAGTCTGTTCAAGGAAATAATATGGTGATGAGAGAAAGCATCTTTGCTTCTGTCAGTATCCTGGTGGCAGCTTTTAAAACAGGTGAACATTTTCCCCCAACCCCTCCTTGCAAACGTCCTTGTGACTGAATACACTAACTAGCCTCCTGTGGAGAAAGGTCAAGAGGAGAGAGTGACACAAATAATGGAGATATTTTAATATGACTCAAGTTGGTTAACTTTTTCTAAGTATCATTTTAGTAATTTTATGCCATTTATGCCAGAGTACCCATTCCTTTAAATGGTGTTACAAGATTGCACATCAAACCAAAGAGTATATCACTATGTTACTGTGCTGCTCGGATGTGAGATTTTCAGAGGGGAGTCCATCAGAAAGTTCAACATCTGTTTATAGAGCTGGCACTATAGATTACACTGGCACTTTAACTGGATATCTGAGGCCTAAGAATAAAATTTGGCCTCATTTATTTGAGTATTTCCAACTGACACATGTTTGAGAAAGCTAGACCATCAGTGTCAAAGTGTATTTTGGGGTTTGGAACTCCTGTCAGTCAGTCAGTCAATGGCATTTATTGAGTGTTTACTGTGTGCAGAGCACTGTACTAAGCACTTGGGAGAGTACGATATAACAATAAACAGACACATTCCCTGCCCACAATGAGCCTAGAGGGGGAGACAGACATTAATATAAATAAATTACAGATATAACTACTGGGACTATTGACCTCAAATGCCTGGAAAATATTATTTTCAATTGCCTTTTTAACCATAATCTCATAATTTGCAGCCTGGGTTGGATCTCCAAACAACGAAGTACAGCTATGGTAACACATTGGTAAGGAAAGAGTTAAAATGAATGTAGAAACCGGAACCTCTAAATTGTAATTGCATGACAAAATACAAGTCTCTAGTTATTATCGTAATCACTAAATTCCCTCATTTGGAGCCCTGTACCAAGTAGCTGGGAGAGTATAATAGTTCTAGTAGACTTGATCAACAACATTTACTGAACATCTTTTGTAGGTTTGAAACACAGAGAGTAAACCAAATAAAAGAAAACCACTTCACCCCAAGGTGGCCTTTCCTGATTAATCACTCATCTCCTCATCCTATTTTACTGGCTACTCCATCAACTAAGCACTTCAGCCCTCACAAAAATTACCACAGTAAACACTGCCTTCACACTCACCATGTGCCTGTTATGGTCTTTGTGTACCAGGCCAGGAATAAAATCTGCCTTTGGACTCCCTCCATCCCCACCCAGAAAATCACCATGCAACTTCCCCCTTCTCCCCAGCAGTCAGTGGGTCAGTCAATCATATTTATTGAGTGCTTACTGTGTGCAAATGTGATTGAATGAATGAATGCAGAGCACTTACTTTGTGCAGAGCACTATACTAAGAGTTGGGGAGAGTACAGTACAAAAATAAACAGACACATTCCCTGCCCACAGAACAAGCTTTCAGTCCAGAGGGGGAAACAGACATGCTTTGTGCATGCTGGGCCAGTGATAAAAGTTGCTCCCACCTGCTCTTGAACTCTTCCATTCCTGCTGAGACTCTGGGCCTATTCTGTGCATTTGTGTTACGTTTTAATGTTTCATCACTCCTGATGTGCCTCCAATCCCTTCTCCCCACTTTCCCCAAAGGAAAAGGACCTTGGCTAATCCTCAGCTGTGTTTTCTCTCCCAGTGCAAGTGCTTAATAAATACTATTACTACTACTACTATTTAAATGCTTACCCCTTCCTTCCCCTCCCACATCACTATGTACATGTACATATGTACATATCGTTAAACTCTGCTGCTTCCATTTACCTATAAAGCATATTAGTGTCTCTCCCTACTAGATTGTAAACTCCTTGAGGGCAGGTAACATGACTACCAACTCTACATTCCAAACAGTGTGCTAAACTCTAAGGTAGATACAAGATGATCAGATTGAATGAATGAAGTAAGCTTTCGCATTTCCTCTCGGTGGACACGTGTCTCCACTACGGTACCACCATTGCCTGATCAGCAGATTAGTACAGTGTTCAGCACACAGTAAGTGCTCAAAAAATATGACTGAATGAAAAGAAGAGTCAGACCAGATGCCATTTCCTGGGCAACCACAACTGGACTATTGGGATAAGAGATGTTAAAGGGACAGATTTGGTTGGAGAGGACTTGAGCCTGGGATTGGGGCTGGATCCATGAAATAATTCTTGTCTGTCGCCCCCATAAAATTGTAAGCTCCTTGAAGGCAGGGAATGTGTGCTTCACTACAGTGGTACCATTCTAAGAGCTTAATATATATAAATACCATTGACTGATTCATATTTATTGATACCACCCCTACAGAAGACTGAGAAAAATTTATAATAATAATTATCACATTCATTAAGCACTTACTATGTGCCAAGCACTGTTCTAAGTGCTGGGGTAGATAGAAGGTAATCAGGTTGTTCCATGTGTGGCTCACAGTCTTAATCTTGCATCCTCTGCCTCCCAAGCCCGTGCTCTTGCCACTAAGCCACACTGCTTCTCTTTTTTATCTGTCCACCACTTGTTTTCTCTGTCATTGATTTTCTCCTCTCTGTCATTTAACTTTGATGCTTTTTTCCTTTTTCCTTTTAAAGGCTGTCCTCATCACTTGCTGCTCTCCTCATTAGCTTTTAGAGTTTGGGATAGGAACACCTGGGTAGAAGCATGTTAGAGTGTTCCCTTCCAAGAGCCTCCAAGAGCCTCATTTCCTCTTCTCCCACACCCTTCTGGGTCACCTTTGCAGTTGGTTTTGCATCCTTTATTGACCTTTCCCTCAGCTCCCTTTTATTCTCCATCTATACCCACTCCCTCAGAGAACTTGTTCTCTCCCATGGCTTCAACTACCACCTCTACACAGATGATCCCCAAATCTACAACTCCAGCCCTGATCTCTCTCCTTCTCTCCAGTCTCATATCTCCTCCTGCCTTCAAGACATCTCTACCTGTATGTCGTCCCGTCACCTCAAACGTAGCGTGTCCAAAATTGAGCTCCTTATCTTCCCACCCAAACCCTGTCCTCCACCTGAATTTCCCATCACTGTGTCTCACAAGCCCATATCCTTGACTCCTTTCTCTCATTCAACCCACATATTCAATGCATCACTAAATCCTGTCGGTCCCACCTTCACGACATTGCTAAAAGCCACCCTTTTCTCTCCATCCAAACTGCAACCATGTTAATCACTCATCCTACCGGCCTGGATTCCTGCATCAGCCTCCTTGCTGACATCCCGGCCTTCTGCCTCTCCCCACTCCAGTACATACTTCAGTCTGCTCTCTGGATCATTTTTCTACAAAAAAGTACAGGATGTCACCCACCTCGGCCCCTCTAAAAAAAATCCAGTGGTTGCCCATCCATCTCTGTATGAAAGAAAAACTCCCAATGGCTTTAAAGCACTCTACTACCTTGCTCCTTCATATCTCACCTTGCTTCTCTCCTTCCACAACCCAGCCTGCACATTTCACTCCTTTAGTGCTAACCTTCTCACTGTGCCTCTATCTCACCAGTCTTCCCAGTGACCCCTAGCCCATGTCCTGCCTCTGGCCTGGAACACCCTCCCTCCTCAAATCCTACAGACAATTACTCTCCCCCACTTCAAAGTCTTATATCCAAGCACATCTTCAAGAGGCCTTCCCACACTAAGCCCCAGTTTTCCTCACCTCCCACTCTTTTCTGCATCATCCTGACTTGCTCCCTTTGTGCTTTTCCCATCCTAGCCCCACAGCACTTAAGTACATGTCTGTAATTTTATTTATTTGTATTGATGTCTGCCTCCTCACCTCTGGTCTATAAGCTCATTGTGCAGGGAATGTGACCGTTTATTGTTGTATTGTACCCTCCCAAATGTTTAGTACAGTGCTCTGCACACAGTAAGTGCTCAATAAATACTACTGACTGAATGAATGAATAAATTATGTAATAGTCATAATTCACTTATTTATTCAACCGTATTTATTGAGTGCTTACTGTGTGCAGAGCGCTGTACTAAGTGCTTGGGAAATACCAGTTGGCAACATATAGAGATGGTCCCTACCCAACAGCGGGCTCACAGTCTAGAAGGAGGAGAAAGACAACAAAACAAAACATATTAACAAAATAAAATAGAATAAATATGTACAAATAAAATAGAGTAATAAATACGTACAAACATATATACATATATACAGGTGCTGTGTGGAGGGGAAGGAGGTAAGGTGGGGGGATGGGGAGGGGGAGGGGGGGGAGAGGAAGGAGGGGGCTCAGTCTGGGAAGACCTCCTCGAGGAGGTAGGAGGTATTCATTTTAGTGTCTGTCTAAATTGTGAGCTCATCATGGGCAGGTAATGTGTCTACCATCAGTTAAACTGTACTCTCCCAAGCACTTAATACAGAGCACTAAACACAGAAAGCATTCAATACATATAGTTGATATTATATTGTTGTGCTGTACTCTTCCAAGCACTTAGTACAGTTCACTGAACACAGTAAACACTCAATAAAAATGATTGATTGATTAACTGTACAAGAAATGTCTTGAGGCCATAATAACAATTTTAATAGCTATGGAAGTTAAGTGCTTACTATGGGCCAGGCACTGTACTAAGCTCTGAGGTGGATACAAGCTAATCAGGTTGGACACAGTCCCTGTCTCAAGTGGGGCTCACAGTCTCAATTCCAATTGGACAGATGAGGTAATTGAGGCCTAGGGAAGTGAAGTGACTTGCCCAAAGTCATACAGCAGACAAGTGGAGGAGTCAGAATTAGAACCCATGACCTTCAGACACCCAGGCCCTAGCACTATACCTATATGCTACTATATGCTACTTCACTAAGTATGCTATATATGCTACTATACCTATATGCTACTATACTATATGCTACTTCACTAAGCCATGCTACTTCATTCTAGGTTGGATCCCAGATTGTCAGTCTTTAGCATGACAAAGAATGGTCAATGTCATGAGGCTCCGAAACATTTTTCAAAACTAAACCAAATAACTTCAAACTTTCCCCAAATCTCTCAATGTAACTGTGATTTTAATCTTGCTCCAAAACACAGATTTAAAATTACCTCAGAAGGAAACACTTCTATCTGCCAACTCCTCCCTGAAAAGTATTCTCTCTCAACCATTCCACACACCAGTGATACTTGCCTTGAACTTCAAAGAAGCAATTTGTCACAGTGATAGTCCAAACAAGATGTGTCAGCAAGATTGATTGGGCTTATTATCACCCACGTCAGCACTGATCAGAACCGAAGAGATCGTTCCTGCTTTAGCCTGTGTTGGGTTAAGAGGCAATAGACACAATTTAATGGCAATGATGATGGACACTGTCTGCTTCCTCTCAGTCCATTCGAGACAGTCCCCTCAACTGACCATGTCATCTTAACCACTGTGAGCCTATTCCTTCCCTTTATCAGGCTCTTTAAGCTCTATTTAAATTTGCACAATCTAAACATTACATAGCAACCAAGGCCCTGCATCCACATTTGGAAGGCTTCCCTATCACCATAATTGACTTAAAAAGAAAACAACTTATTTGACTCTATAAAATATTCTGCATATTTATGTGACTTTAAAAAAAGAAACTGAAAAAGAACCCATCTCCTTGGTCTGAAAACTGTAGCCAGCATGTGAAAACAAATATTCGGTTTTGTTCTCTGTCTCCCCCTTCTAGACTGTGAGCCACTGTTGGGTAGGGACTGTCTCTATATGTTGTCAATTTGTACTTCCCAAGCGCTTAGTACAGTGCTCTGCACACAGTAAGCGCTCAATAAATACGATTGTTTGATTGATTAAAATATTCATCCAATTGGAGGTCGCTAGAGTTAAGGACACTAGCAAGGGGAAAGTCCACGAGCTGAAATGTGTCTAGTTTTGGCCAGTCATAATTAAAGGAGTAACAATGATTTATTTGTAAAACCTTAAATTCATCCTCAGTATTAAGAACCATGTGCTGTATACTACTGTGTGCTAAATACAGCATGACAAAACAATGCCTGCCTTCAAAGAACTTAGATTAGAAACTCTTCTGGCTAAACTGTTGCAAAAATATAGAAAAAGACAGCCCTAATGCTGACATCTGCTCCAGCCCACGGCTGATTTCTTTTCAATTCAATTTCTGCAAGAAAAATCATTGTCTAATACTCCTTACTTCTTTATCAAGAGTAAGAATGACTTGAACCTTCCTAATTGCTTCTCTATCCCTCCTGTATTATCAACTGCATTTATTGAGGGCCTGCTGTGTGCAGAACACTATAGCAGATGCTTGGGTACATACAACAGAATAAAAAATATGGTTTAAACTGTCTAGGAAATTACAGTCCAAATTTTTTTTGCCTGATGAAATGAATGAATGTATGTTTCCCCAATTTTTTCTTTCTCATATTCCTTTTCTCTCAAGAATATTTTAGTTTTCATCCTGAGAATGAGAAAGACAATCTGTCTGCTAGGCTTGTCCATGTTTAATCATTCTTTGTATAATGATTTTATATAGCCAAAGCCTTTTATATCAATTATCTCGTTTGAGTCTCACAAATCCCTGGATGCAAGGATTATATCCCCATTTTACAGATAAGGAAACTGAGGCACAGAGGTTGTGAGCCCGCTGTTGGGTAGGGACCGTCTCTATATGTTGCCAAATTGTACTTCCCAAGCGCTTAGTACAGTGCTCTGCACACAGTAAGCACTCAATAAATACAATTGAATGAATGAATGAAGTTTCTCCCTGCTTAGAATGTGATCCCCACACAGAACTGGGACTGTGCCTGACCTCATAATCTTGTATCATCCCTAGTGCTTAGTACAGTGCTTGACACATTGTATGTGCTTAATAAATACCACTAATATTATTCAGTCTTTAGTACAGTGCCTGGCAAATAGTCAGCACTTAAATACCACAATTATTATTATTATTATTAACTTGTCCAAAGAGTACTAGAATCCAGATCTCTGCATACTAGACCCTTGCTCTTGAAAAGCAGTGTGGTCTTGTAGAAAGAGATTGGCCTAGGGAGTCAGGGGACCCAGGTTCTAATCCTGCACTGCCACTTACCTGCTGTATGATCTTGGGCAAGTCACTTAACTTCTCCGTGCCTTAACTTCTCTGTGCCTCAGCTCCTTCACCTGCAAAATGAGGATCCAATACCTGTTCTCTCTCCTAATTAGATTGGGAGCCCCATGTAGAACCTGGTTATCTTGTACCTACCCCAGTGCCTAGTACAGTGCTTGGCACATAATAAGCACTTAACAAATGCTACAATTATTATTATTAGACCTCACAGCTGCCTCCTTGAAATTGCTCTTCTCCTGGAATTAGTTAAGGCACTAACTATAGTCATTTTATTTATGTTCCATTCTCATTTCCGCCAGATACATGAAATACCTGCTCTGAACACTTCCTACTTTATGTTATTTCTCTCCTCGTCCTGTAATCTACACATTAACTCTGATAAATGCCAACCCTTCTCCTTACCAAGGAACAATGGAAATCATACCATGAGCTGGTTCAAGCTATTTAATTGCTTTTGTACATCAATCAATCGTATTTATTGAGTGCTTACTGTGTGCAGAGCACTGTACTAAGCACTTGGGAAGTACAAGTTGGCAACATATAGAGACAGTCCCTACCCAACAGTGGGCTCACAGTCTAAAAGTACTCACAGTACATCATCATCAGTAGTGCATAGTGTAGTGGTTAGAGCATGGACCTGGTTCTAAACCCAGATCCTCCACTTTGCTTTGTTACCTTGGGCAACAAGGTAGCTTAGCTTCCCTGTGCCTCAGTTACTTTATCTGTAAAATGGGGATTAAGGCTGTGAGCCCCTTGTGGGACAGGGACTGTCTACAACCTGAATGGTTTATATTTACCCAGTGCTTAGAAGAGTGCTTGGCACATAATAAGCACTTAATAATAATAATAATGATGGTATTTGTTAAGCACTTACTATTTGCCAAGCACTGTTCTAAGCACTGGGATAGATAAAAGGTAATCAGGTTGTCCCATGTTGGGCTCACAGTCTTAATCCCCATTTTACAGATGAGGCTCCCTGCTGAGAGCTCACATCCTCCAGGAGGCCTTCCCAGACTGAGCCCCTTCCTTCCTCTCCCCCTCGTCCCCCTCTCCATCCCCCCCATCTTACCTCCTTCCCTTCCCCACAGCACCTGTATATATGTATATATGTTTGTACGTATTTATTACTCTATTTATTTATTTTACTTGTACATATCT
The DNA here is from genome assembly GCF_015852505.1 of Tachyglossus aculeatus. Taxonomy (NCBI): domain Eukaryota; kingdom Metazoa; phylum Chordata; class Mammalia; order Monotremata; family Tachyglossidae; genus Tachyglossus; species Tachyglossus aculeatus. Next base: position 15,659,851 of record NC_052087.1, read on the forward strand.
ATTCTATTTATTTTATTTTGTTAGTATGTTTGGTTTTTTTTTCTCTGTCTCCCCCTTTTAGACTGTGAGCCCAATGTTGGGTAGGGATTGTCTCTATATGTTGCCAATTTGTACTTCCCAAGTGCTTAGTACAGTGCTCTGCACATAGTAAGCGCTCAATAAATATGATTGATTGATTGATTAAGTGACTTGTCCAAAGTCACACAACAGACAAGTGGCAGAGCTGGGATTAGAACCCATGACAGCTGATTCCCAAGCCCCTGATCTTTCCACTAAGCCATGCTGCTTCTCAATTTAACAAATACTATTATTATTATTATTAGGAGAGCACTGAACTAGATACTTCGGTCCATATTGCATAAAACAGAAATGAAAGAACAGGGCTGTGTTCTTAAAGAGCTTGCAGGTATAACACCTAAGATGCTAATTTTCCATTTATAATGCAGGGGCCAAAAAAGGACAGCGATTTCAGGGGGTGATGAGGACTGGTTGGGAACAGACTTTCAAGGGCAAATAGACCAGAAAGTCGTAGTTTGGGCTCTTTTCACCCTTGATGGGAAACTCTCAAGTCTTGTCAGCTGAGGAAGGCTGAGTCCAGATAAGAAATCTATGGGATGCCATCACCCACTTCCCCCATGGAGTGCATTAGACACCTAAGCTTGCTAATTGGGTGACAACTGGTCATGAATTACCAAGCATTCAGTAAGTGAAAGGGTAGGAATACAGATACAAATGATAAATCAAAGGCGAGTAGTTAAGTAATTAAATTAATAGTTAATTATATTTAACAGATTATACTTCTGAATGGTAATGGGGCTGATGAGGTTGATTGACAGGATCAATCAATCCTTTTTTTATCATATTTGTTAAGCTCTATGTGCCAAGCACTGTTCTAAATACTGGAGTAGATTCATTCATTCATTCATTCATTCAATCGTATTTATTGAGCACTTACTGTGTGCAGAGCACTGTACTAAGCGCTTGGGAAGCAGCGTGGCTCAGTGGAAAGAGCCCGGGCTTTGGAGTCAGAGGTCATGGGTTCAAATCCCGCTCCGCCAATTTTCAGCGGTGTGACTTTGGGCAAGTCACTTCACTTCTCTGGGCCTCAGTTCCCTCATCTGTAAAATGGGGATTAAGACTGTGAGCCCCCCGTGGGACAACCTGATCACCTTGTAACCTCCCCAGCGCTTAGAACAGTGCTTTGCACATAGTAAGTGCTCAACAAATGCCATTATTATTATTATTTACAAGTCGGCAACATATAGAGATGGTCCCTACCCAACAACAAGCTCACAGTCTAGAAGGGGGAGACAGACAACAAAACAAAACATATAGACAGGTGTCAAAATCATCAGAACAAATAGAATTAAAGCTATATGCACATCATTAACAAAATGAATAGAATAGTAAATATGTACAAGAGAATAGTAAACAAGGTTACAGGTTGGACACAGTCACTGTCCCTCATGGAGTTCACAGTCTAGATAGGAGGGAATATGCTCAATATTTACTGAACATTTACCATGTGTGGAGCACTGTGCAAACTCTTGGGAGAATACAATATAACAGAGTAGGTGGAAATGTTTACTGCCAATAAGGAGCTTATAGTCAGAGGAGGAATCAAATATAAAAATAAATTACAGATATGTACATAAGTGCTGTGGGACTGAGGGTTGGGTGACTATCAAGTGATTAGAGGGTACAAATCCAAGTGTAAGGGCCATACAGAAGGAAGAGGGAGAAGGGAAATGAAGACTTATTTGGGAATGGCCTTTTGGAGATGTAATTTTAATAAGGCTTTGAAGATGGGGAGAGTGAGGGTCTGTTGGATATAAAGGGGTGGGGGGAATTCCATGCCAGAAGCAGCATGTGGTCAAGGAATTGGTGGTGCGATTGATGAGACTGAAGTACAGTGAGTAGGTTGCCTTAGAGGAGCAAGGTGAGCATGCTGGGTTGTTGTAGGAAATCAACAAGGTAAGATAGGAGGCGACAAGGTGATTGAGAACTTTAAAGCCTATGGTCAGACATTTCTGTTTGATGCAGAGGTGGAAGGGCAACCACTGGAGGTTCTTGAGGAGTGGATAAACACAGATCGGATAGTTTTGCAGAAAAATGATCTGGGAAGCTGAGTGAGGTCTGGACTGGAGTGGGGATAAACAAGAGTCACGGAGGTCAGCAAGGAGGCTGATGCAGTAGTCAAGGAGGCACAGGGTAAGTGCTTGGATTCGTTCATTCAATTGTATTTATTGGGCACTTACTGTGTGCAGAGTACTCTACTAAGCGCTTGGGAGAATACAACAATAAATGGACACATTCCCTCCTCACATGAGTTAACAGCCTAGAGGGAGTTTACAATCTCAACATAGCAGTTGCTTCGATAAAGAGGAAAGGGCAGATTTTAGCAATGTTGTATAAGTAGAACTGAAAGGATCTGATGACAGATGAATTAATGTGGGTGGAATGAGGGGTGAGTTGAGAATCAACTGTTGAGTGTGAGTTGAGGAGAGGTGAGTTGAGGATCAAGGTTATAGGCTTGTGAGACAGGGAGGATGGTGGTACTGTTTACAGTGATGGAAATGTCAGGAGAAGCAGAGAGTTTGGGTGGGAAGATTAGTTCTATTTTGTACATGTAAGTTTGAGATGATGGCAGGATATCCAAGCAGAGATGCTCTGCAGATGGGAGGAAAATTGAGACTACAGAGGAGAAAGATCGAGCTGGAAATGTAGATTTGGGAATCATCTGAAGCCATGGAAGCGAATAATAAGAATAATAATAACAATAATAATGGTATTTAAGTGCTTACTAGGTGCTAAGCACTATACTAAGCACTGGGGTAGATACAAGATAACTCAGGTCCCACAGAGAGCTCACAGTCTAAGTAAGAAGAAGAATAGGTACTGAATCCCTATTTTGCAGATGAGAAAACTGAGTCACAGAGAAATTAAAAGACTTGCCAAAGGTCATACAACAGGAACATGGCAGAGCAAAAAATATAAAATTCCCTAACCCCTAGAATCCGATAAGTAGCAGTCACAAATCTGTGATTTGGAGTGAGGCAGTGTGGCCTAGTAGATAAGACCAGGACAGAGAGCCAGAGGATCTGGGCTCTAATCCTGGATCTGCCACTTACCTGTTGTGTGGTGACCTTGGGCAAATCACTTAACTTCTGTGTGCCTCAGTTTTCTCAACTGTAAAATGAGAATTCAATACCTGTTCTCCCTCCTACTTGAATATGAGCTCCTTGTGAGACAGGGACTGTATCTGGCCTGGTTAATAGTAATAACAATGGCACTTATTAAGCACTTACTATCATCATCATCATCAATCGTATTTATTGAGCGCTTACTATGTGCAGAGCACTGTACTAAGCGCTTGGGAAGTACAAATTGGCAACATATAGAGACAGTCCCTACCCAACAGTGGGCTCACAGTCTAAAAGGGGGAGACAGAAAACAAAACCAAACATACTAACAAAATAAAATAAATAGGATCGATATGTACAAGTAAAATAAATAAATAAATAGAGTAATAAATATGTGCAAAGCACTGTTCTAAGCACTGGGGAGGTTACGAGGTGATCAGGTTGTCCCACGCGGGGCTCACAGTCTTAATCCCCATTTTACAGTTGAGGTAACTGAGGCACAGAGAAGTTAAGTGACTTGCCCAAAGTCACACAGTTGACTATTGGCGGAGCTGGGATTTCAACCCATGACCTCTGACTCCAAAGCCCATGCTCTTTCCACTGAGCCATGCTGCTTCTCAACTGGTTAACTTGTATTTACCCCAACATTGGAACAGTGCTTGACACCAAATAAGTGCTTACCAAATACCATAAAAAACAAACCAAAGCAAAACAAAAAAAAAGAACTGTGAAGAACAAAGTTGAAATCCTGGAACTACACCATACAATCAGATTACCATATCTTTCTTTGATATCTTCCTGAAGGTATGTGGAGACATTTCTTTGGACTGACTAATATTTACCTTTTCAGTGTGTTCGAAGGGCCTTGCCAGATGTTAAAAACATTTTTTCAAACCATCCTTGGAATTTTCTAATACCTAAACTACATGAACCTTCTCCCAGGATTTCCCAGATATGTTCTTGGTTCACAAAGCCTTGAACTGGTTTTATTTTAGGAAACACTAAAAATCCTCCCTCATCTATTTACTCAAAATGGGAATAAAAATCCAACTTTTTGCCCTCTCTGACAGTAATCATTCCATTTTGACCACCTGATGGGTCCTGGGGGTTAATTAGAAAATCCCCATCAAGAGCTCAGAGGCCAATATCAGCTGTCAAAATCCCACATTCCCTTCTTTCACCTCTTTCAAGTGCAAAACAACCTGTGTCTGAAGATGGACCAGAGAATAAAAGGGCACACACCAGCACTGTGGGCTTTGCCACAGCCCCATTCAGTGCCTCACTACTATGAATACAGCAAAATCTCAAATGAAAGTTTTAATCTCCCTACTGCATTCAGCACAAAGAGAAAAGGGCTTCCTTTTAACAATTTCCCCCCTTAAATCTTTTGTGTTGCTATGCTCCTGAAAAAGCTGAGATTTTGCTCTGACCCAGAAAGGGCTTTATGCCATAGAAAGCAGTGCACCTAAAACCCTTTGTGCTGAAATAAGTGCAAAGGTTTGGTCATTCCAAATGCAACAAGAACGAACCAAAAAAAAAAAATGAATAATATCCTGAGGGCTAAAATGCTCATGTCTGAGCAAACTTCTCAGTTCCAGACTCATCCTCTTCTGACTGGTCTGAAAAGAAAAAGTCCTTCAATCCATTCCTGGTTGCAGGTGGGGGCGGGGGCAGAAGAAAAGAGATTTAAAGAGTGGGGAGGGAGAAGGAGGAAAAGAAGGGGAAAGGGGGGAGAGAAGGAGGGGAAAAAGGGGAAAGACGAGAAAGGTGAGAGGAAAGGAGAGAAACGGGGAGAGAAGAAGAGAAAGAAGGGGAAGAGAAGGAAGGAAAGGAGGAGAGAAGGAGGGAAAGAGTGGGCGAAATAAGGGGAAGGAACATGATGAAGAGGGAGTGGAAGGGGAAGGAGAGAAAAAGAAGGGGAGGGAGCAGCATGATAGCTTTCTTGCAAATGGTCACCGACGCTCACAAAAAGACCCAAAGACGTAACTTCCATTCTAAATCCGATCCAGGACCCGGGAGTTTTAAAAGTGGTGCTCGGCCTCTATAAACACACACACACAGCGCATGATGAAAGTGTCCTTTAAGCTCCCTTTTGTGCTGAAACGATCAGACTGATATGAAGAAGGCATGAGTTTATGACAGTGAGAATGTCTCTTTTCCATCCACCCTAGGACTGAACTCCAGCCCCTCAAGTGACTGTTGTTTTGCTGCTTTTTTTGTCCTCCCCTGAGCAGTAACACCTACATTGTATGCAGAGAGATGGAGACCATTCATAGTCTGCAAAAAGCCATTCACGTAAAGGCAGCTGGAGAGGCTAAATGATCAGTATGCCCTCTTCACTGTTCGGTGAGTTTTGTGCAAAGCAAGGGCTCTAGCCCTTCCCTTCACAGATCCAAGCAATTAATGAGAGAAAAGGCAAGAAAAATGTTTCAGTGCTTTGCCTTCACAAGTTGTCCATTTTTGTTTTTAATTAAATTATACCACAGGCTTCTCCAAAAGAATGTCCCTCCCAATCCCCCCACCCCCACCAACCCCCTTTTCTCTCCAGGAGAAAAATATAAGAATGTTTATTTAATAAGTGCAGAAGTTTCTGCTTTTCTCTGAAAGGGTGGCTCAGAGTGTCTGAAATGAGCACCTACCATTAGCTGAGATTAGAAACCACAGAAGAGATTCCTCATCCAACACAATTTTACTAGTGTTTTACTTTAGTATTGCGAACTTCTGACAAAGCTGATGAATGCCATCTTCCCAAAGCCTGCTTTTGTAGAGGACAGAGTTCAAAAGGTCCTAATGAAATGTTAAAGACATTTATTCCCTCATATTTTTGCAGTAGTCACCCAACCACTCTAAAGAGACTGAGGCAGAACAAGTCTAAGGTCTAAAAACCAGACAAACTCACTCCTTTCACCCATTTTCCTTCTCCTCTTTGTTTTACCCATTCTTGCTTGTGCCACTGTTAGCCTTTTCACCATTTAAAAAGAAATGATTTAGCCTGGTTCACAGACAGTGCCGCAGTCCACAGACAGGGAAACAGCCATTTAAATTTTTTTTTTTAAGAGACTAGGTTTATTTTCTTGCACATAGTTTAGTTTGAATCATCACACATCTATTTATGGTAGAAATTCACTGGGGAACCAGTGCTTATATAATATTTAATCATTATTTTATACAGAAACATCATTAGACAAAAAGCAAGTTATGGTTATCAGAAATATGAAATCAATATCACAGGCTGAACAGAAACTCATTTTTACTTGGGATTTGTGCTTCTGATGTTAGGAATATTATTTTTAAATACAAGGAAGTTTTCAAGATGTTTGAAAAAGCATAATTGTTCTGCCTTTTTTTCCAAATTTTACTTTTTTTCTGTGAAAAAGGAACTAATTTTTTTTCAAATGACAAATATTTTGTAGGACTAAAAGTTAGAAAAAGCTACCAATAAAAAAAGATTTTGATAGCATAAACTTTGTGAACCTTTATTCAAGTTCAAAGCTTATTGTCATTATTGACCCATAAACACCATTGAATGGAAATAACATCATGATACCCATTTTACAGATTTAGGAAGAAAACAAAATAATCTTACACCTTGTCTTAGTAATGATAAAAGTATTAATAAAGCAGGTTTAAACTAGAGGTAACTTTGAAAGCAACAACATGCCATTGTAAAAGAATATTATTTAGTCATGTCCATTTTAGCAATTAGACTGTCATAGAGGGAAACAAATTATGACAGTTAGAAAAAGCCAGTAGTTTTTATGTACTACATGATTAATGTTTTCCCATCTTCTGATGCTAAAAAAATACTCTTTAGAAATTCTTTGTCACTCCAGAATGCATTGTTAAAAACAAAGTTTTAATATCTTTTTTTAGCACTGAGATTTTTCTATTCATTATTTTATGAGTTCATCTTGCCCAAATTACAAACGTTTGTAGTACTACTAATGAAATTATGCTACTGTACTAATAACTTACTTATTTCTATCAGGCAGTTTTTGAACTTCATGCAGTTTGCAATTAACATTTGTCAGTACTTTTTGACTAACCTAATCTGAAAACCTAGGGGCAGACCAGGCTTTTCATACTCACAAAAGTCAGCAGGCATCTTAGCTAATATAATACTTAAAATCTATCAAGCACATGCAGAATAATTCATGCCATTGCTCCCTGAAACCTTTTGAAGTAAACAAACAAAAAAAGCTAAAAGAAGATTAAGAATTTGATCTCAATTTAAACATGTTAACAGTAACCCTATATTATTCCAGATTTTCCCCAGCTGTTTTGGATCTTTAGTAAATTTGAACAAGAAAGCAAACCTGTTATAAGGATTAGAGGACATAAAGGTTCAAAAGAAGTCAAACCCTTTTCTGAATTATAACTCTAAACTGGTTTCTTTCTTAGCAGAATTTTTGGACTCAGCTCTATTCATCTTTCACTTTCTCCTTTTATACATGCCCTGCCATGCTCAACATACTGGAGTGGAGAGGCTTAAAAAATGCTATTGACAAGGATGAGCGCATCTTTCTGAACAGAAATTGATTTGTCATTACAACCAAGTCATCAATCACTGGATCACTAAGTTAGCACTGAGGTAAATTGAGAAGAATGGCATTAAAGGAAGGGAAGCAGAATGGCCTGGTGGAAAAACATGGGCCTGGAAGTTAGAAGACATGGGTTCTAGTCCTGGATCTGTTGCTTGCTGTGTGACCTTGGACAGGCCACTTAACTTCTCTGTGCCTCAGTTTCTTCAACTCTAAAATGAGGAACAAATGTCTGTTCTCCCTCATACTTACACCGTGAGCCCTATCTGAACTGATTAACTTGTATCTTCTCCATTGCTTAGAACAGTGCTTGACACATAGTAAGCAATTAAATACCATAAAAAAATAAGGAGCATCCCTTATTCACTCACAACTCTTTTACCTACTTTATCCTTTTTTGAGCCAACCACAGGGAGAAGAGAAAATATCCCTTCTTTTTTCTTGCGGGTTTGACCACTTTTACTTTACTATTGAAAGTCTTGGCTGGCATAGGAAAGTAGAAGTTAGTACTTTTAATTACTTTGTGTGTTTTTTTTTAGTGGGGGGGGGGGGGGCGGTTGGTATTTGATTATCGGTCAGTTACTTTCCCAGTTCCCTTCAGAGCACTAAGTATAAAATGGTGTAACAACTCTGTTTCTCCATGGGCTGTGGGCTGTTAAATAAAGATAACCTAGTGGATAAAGCACAGGCCTGTGAGCCAGGAGACCTCGGTTCTGATCCCAGCTCCTCTACTTGCCTATGTTCTTGATCAAGTCACATAACTTCTCTGTGCCTCAGTTTCCTTAACTGCAAAATGGGGATTTGATACCTTTTCTCCTCCTACTTAGAGCATGAACCAGAAGTGGGTTAGAGACTCTCACCTAATAAACTTAACTAAGCAATGCCTGTGCTTAGAGCAGTGCTTGAAACGTGGTAAATACTTAACAAAGACCAAAAAACAAACAAAAAAACCCAAAGCAACCCACCAAACAGTATGTGGGACGTCTCAGAATTGGACTATCTTCACATCGCAGGTTCAGCACCTTTCCAAGACACCAGATCACTGCATTCTGGCAGTCAAACTTCTGAGGATTGGTGACATCATGCATGAGGAGGAATTAAGTCCAGACAAGAGATGCAGTTGGTAGCTTTTTATCAGTAGTATAGGCCCAACAGGTCCCTAGGAAATTAAATGCTTGCTAAGTGGTCCCACCCTGGGCAGCACTTCAAGAAAAGGAAAGTATTCCAAATTAAACTTTTAGAAAAATATTCCATATCCCCTTTAAATAACAATGATCACAATAATAGCGAGTCATGAATTAAGTGGAAATGAATATTGTCAATACATAAAAAAAAGAACTAACTCCTATTCGTTGTATGAAAGCACATCAATCAATTAATGGTAGTTATTGAGCACCTATGACATATAGAGCACTGTACTAAGCACTTGGAAGACTACAATACAACAGAATTAGCAGACACATTCCCTGCCCATAACAAATTTACATCATGTCAGTAACAGTGTCCTAATAGCCTAAGACATCATTTAAGGAGTTTACAAAGGATCGAGTAAAGAATGAAAAGATTAAGATTTTTAAAAGTAGAATAAATAAATGTTAGTTTTGAGAAAGGGGAAACTAGATTATTTCCAAATCTTGATTTTACCAAAGACTTAAACTTTTCCCCAGATTATTTTTGCCTTCAGATTGGCTTCAGGCATCAGGCATGAAAGAAGATTGTTGCAAACTGTCATAGAATTAAGTGCCCTTGACAGTTTCACCTCCTGACCTACTGTTTTTGGGTCCTTCCACTGACAAATCCACACTACCATATTACCTGTCTAACTGAAGCAGAAACAACACCTGCTGTGGCTTCTATTACCGGGATAGGTCAAGTGAAATTTTCCTCTCTGATAGAGTCCACAATTGAAGTAACGGGGCACGTTTTGGGGCAATAATTATCCCAATAATTTAATTACTGAAAACTGATCTTTGAGACTGACCCTGCTCTATTCTGTCTGTTTCCTGTCAGAGTGACGTTTTTCTGTTTCTTTGGGGCTTAGTTGATCTTTTGCTAATACAGGAACATTCAATGTCTATGAACATTTTCCCTACCAAGTAGAGATCTAGGCCCTGTCCCCTGCTCTATTCAAGTGAGTCTTTTACGAATGAAGAAAAATCCTGTATGGCTTGAGGACTCTTAAAAAGCAAAAGTAGTTTTTTTTTTTTAATTTTATGTGACTGGAAAAAACCCAAACAAACCATGATTTGAAAGGCAAGAAAAGAAAAAAGAACTAACCAATACAACATTTCTTGTGGAAATGGTCATTGTCTTTCAGTGTGCTTCATTTAGCAGGTATGAGTTTCGGAGGGCGCTTTAAGATCCTTTGGGTTGAAAGCCATTATTTGAATGTCAGATCATTACCATTAGCATAGATAGGCCTTTCCTGTTTCTAAAATGGTCTTTCATTTCCATGTGAATATTGGAAAATGCCACACTATGGAGGGAACCAGACCTGTCGCCTGCATCTCAGCTAATTTATATGCTCTCAGATGGAGGTCATATCGATATCATGCATAATCTCTGTCAGCTTTGTAGGTTTCTTAACCTGAGAACGTTCAAGCTCATTGAGAGCCATTCATACTTGGCAGATTGATTTCTCTAGTCATTTTGTCATAGTAACTGACAATTCACTGCCACCCAAGTGTATCTGAGAGTACAATGCCAACATAAATATTGTTGGCAATTCTGAGCATATCCTATTGTTAAATAGTAAGTTATTTACTTCTGCCATTCGACTTTCTATAGCAATGTGCAGCAGATCATTTCCTTTGGTGTCATATAGCTGATGGACCCAGTGAGGCTTGTTTGGAAGAATTGGGGAGTTTAGTGTCCCTTATTACTACACAATAAAGTAAATGGAAATGAAAATTTCAAACACAGGATAATCTATCACTGAAAATGTTGGACTAAAAGAAGCATAAACACCCTGTTGGGAACCAGATGCAGCCCTTTTCCAGAGACTCTTTTCAGAAGTTAAGGCATGAAAATAATTGGCCATAAAATCAGGAAACTTTGGGTACCCTAAAAATCACAGCAGGGACAAAGTCAACAACCTAGCTTCCTTACCCCAGCCTGCTTTAAAATTGCTCTCCACTATCTAAAATTGAGAAACAGGGCTGTGGTTTGGGACAGTAACTTGCCTGAATGGCAGTAGAAGGGATTTTCTCAATTAACAAACAAGGCTTACTTTAATAGGCTGATAAAGTGTGGCACTAACCCTACCCTCTCTAGGTAAAGTCACTGGATCTAATGTCAAGGTATGCTCTACCAGCCCCCTAAATATATCAAACAAAGATGAACTCAGGTCAGACAAAAAAACAAACAAACAAACAAAAACAATGAAAATGCCTACCAGTTGTTCATAATGAACATCTTGAAGGTATTTTTTTTAAGTTGAGTTTAGTCTTTCTGCATTGCCTTGCTCTCCTCTGGCAGCTCTCCTTCCTTAACCAGTTGGGTCATCACTGAGGGAGCACCTCAGCAGCTGATATAGATGAATAATTAATAGCCTAAATTATCCTATAAAATCCTTTTCAAAATACAGAGTTTGAGCCTTGCTGGAGGAAATCAAGAGACTGACTTGGTATATGTCTCAGATTTTCTTTTGCAAAATAGAGATACTGTTACCTACCACACCTAAGTGTTGTGAAGATAATTAGATATTTTTATCTGAAAAATATTTAATCTGAATAAAGGTACCAATATTAACATTTCTGATATACAGTTTTTATAGTGGAAAGTGAATGGGTTTGGTAGTCCTGGGTTATAATCCCAACTCTGCCACTTGCCTTCTGTATGACCTTGGGCAAGCACTTAACTTCTCTGTACCTCAATTTCCCCATTTGTGAAATGGAGGTTAAATACCTGTTCTCTCTCCCTCTTAGACTGTGAGCCCCATGTGAAACAGGGACTGTGACCTACCTGAGTATTTTATATCTAATCTAGCACTTAGTATAGTGCTTGGAACATAGTAAATGCTTAACAAATGATACAGTTTATGACATAGCACTTTAATAAAATCAATCAATGGTATTGAGCACTATTGTGTGCAGAACACTGTACGAGGCATTTAGGAGAGTACAATATAACAGAGTTAGTAAATGCTCCCTGCTGCATGGAACTCACAGGTTTAAAGGATGCATCTCTCAAGCTTGGAAAGACAAAAGCAAAATTGGAGAATTGTAGTAAGAGCAGACAGAAAACTATTTTATAATAAAAAATAAATTAAAACAGAAATAGTTAAGGTTATGAAGAAACCATTACTATTGCTAAACAGAGACTTTGATATGGCAGAAAGAGTATCAGAGAACATTCATTGGCTAGTTCAGAAAAGGTTAAAGTGAATGAATATCAATTGCTGAAGCACATCATGAACAAAATTTATCAAAAACAACATTGATATCAGCTGACTAGAAGATATTTGAACATGTATTTTGTTATGTTTCATTATAATGTAATCCTTCCTTAGTGGTAAAATGAGTGTTGATAATCATGGAGTTTATTCCGTGCCTACTGTGTACTAAGTGCTGAGGTAGATATAAAATAATCAAACCAGACACAATTCCTGTCCCACATGAAACTCACAAGTCTAAGTTTGAAGAGGAACAATACATAGAAAAAGAGAGGTTACAAACAATGAGAGGTCCTGGTATCACTAATGCAGACTATCATAGAGTTTCCAAGCTATTAAAATGTAAGAAATTAAAACCACTTCAAGGAAAACAAATCATGATCATTTTATCAAGTGCTTTTCAACATTCAAAATAGTTGAAACTTTCTTCTTGTAAAAAGACCTGTAGCAGAATTTTCATCAGCCACAAGTTTTGGAGAGCTTGTTTTGCTACACCTGGAATGCTCACTGATGCAGGGATCATGACCTTGGCTACCAAATAAGCCACTGGGATAAAGCTTAGAGAACTATTTCTCAACCCAGGGCCAACATTTTCCCACTGGACAAAGAACACAGAAGAGAAATTTATTATTAATCTTGAAGCGTCAAAAATGTTAAAAAGGAGCTACCTTTTTAGAACAAATATTCTTGGCTGCTGTAAATTAATTGCTGTCCAAGCTTTAAGTCCTCTAAACTGTAAGCTCCTTTGTGGGCAAGGAACATGTCTACCAACTCTATTGTATTGTACTCTCCTAAGCAGTTAGTACAGCGCTCCACACACAGGAATCATGTAATAAATATGATTGATTGATTTCTCAAGATCAGAGAATAATTTAAAAATTACTCATTTGTTTTATGCTGGCTCGTGATTTTATTCACATCTTTAACTTTCCTGAGTTTAGGTCAGGATTCCCTGCCATATTGAATGATCAAGTTAGGGAATGCCTAACTGATTTTTTTTGTTCGTTTTGATCACTTTGAAATGATAATGTGGGGCCAGGACTGGTAATTCACAATTGCTTTAGCCACTTGAAACTCAGACTATACTTCCTGACATTTGAATCACACCCCAAACCTAACAGGTAGATTAAACAGCTATTAATACTATTGTAAATCTCTTGAGGGCAGGGCTCCAGTCTAGCCACTGTATTATACTCTTCTAAGCACTTAAATACCATGCTCTGCACATAGGAAGTGCCCAATATACCATTGATTGAAAAGTTCAGCCTGAAAATAAATCCATCTCATCAATAAAATCTTGTGGATTCAATCTATGATGACACAGAGCAAAGATTCACAATTTTCCTAAACTTCCTGTCTCCTGACCTGTTTCAATAAATCTCAATTATTACCTTGCAAAAAACCGTGGGTGTTTGGGTTTAAGGTAAACAAGCATTAAACAAACTTGCCACTCTTCCTTTGTCTGCATTCGAGCCCCTTACTACCACTTCCTATTTTGATTCAAAGTATTACTACCATTCCAGTGTATTAATGAGAATAAGGAAAGACAGATGAAAATAGAATGTGTTCTTCCTTTCTCCTTTACCATGATAAAACACAGAGGTGGCTATGTAGAAAAGAAAATAAGAACTCTGTGAACAGAAGACATACCCTGTATGATCAAACCCAGAATACAGCCCAATCAGTTAATTATAGAAGTAATAAAATATATATTTTATATAGCTGTTGTCTCATTCTTACTAACTGGTTGAAATGTAGAATAATCTTCCAGCACATTGATTTTTATCCATAGCCTATTTTCTGAATAGCTAGTGGACAAGTTAGATAAGACAGATAAAATCCTAATGTTGAACAACTATGCAGTTAGTGAGAATAATGACTTAATTTGCCTACAATAAACAAGACTACTTGCAGTAGTTCTTCACAAAATATAATTTCAAAGGCTTTTTCAAAAGAGTAGAGGCTTGAGTTTAGGCTATCTTATTACTTTGCTAATTATTCAAGATCTACTAGTACAGCCTGATTTTGAGTTAGGAGTTTCTTAAGCACCCCATCTTCTACTGATAAACTCATGCTACCTCTCTAGGTCTAACAGAACACAAACTTGGACAATACAAGGGCCTTAGGTAAAATCTCTGTAGGGTTTCTAATACTATGAGAAAATGAGATCTGTTGACTTCATGACAATGGGAATCAGAGGTCATGGGGTTCTATTCCTGGCTCTGCCACTTGTCAGCTGTGTGACTTTGGGCAAATTGCTTAACTTCTCTATGCCTCAGTTACCTCATCTGTAAAATAGGGATTAAGTGTGAGCCCCATGTGAGACAACCTGATCACCTTGTATCCCCCCAGCACTTAGAACAGTGCTTCACACATAGTAAGTGCTTAACAAGTGCCATCATTATTATTACTAACTACCTGGGAGACTACTGTACAAGTAGATGCCTGTCTGCTTGTTTTGTTTTGTTGTCTGTCTCCCCCTTCTATACTGTGAGTCCATTGTTGGGTAGGGATTGTCTCTGTTGCTGAATTGTACTTTCCAAGCATTTAGTACAGTGCTCTGCACACAGTAAACGCTCAATAAATATGATTGAATGAATATAACAAAGTTGGTAGACACATTCCCTGCCCACAGCGAGCTTACAGTCATTGTTAGATAAATTAATCATTTGTATTTAGCAGCATGTATTAAGCAGTGTGGCTCAGTGGAAAGAGCACGGGTTTGGGAGTCAGAGGTCATGGGTTCTAATCCTGACTCCTTGACACATAGTACTCTAATCTAATCCTTTGCACATAGTAAGCACTTAGCAAATACCATTATTATTATTATTTATTCAATGCTTTCTGTGATGAGCACAATCTCTTTAATATAACAGAATTGCTTATTGTTAAAATTTGCTATGTTCCCAGTACTTTAATGGGGATTTTGCCCCAGATGAAGAATAATACTAATAGTACTTGTTAAACACCTATTTTGTGTCAATCACTGTTCTAAATGCTGTGATAGATGCAAGTTAACCAGGTTGGACATGGTCCCTGTCCCATATGGGGCTCTCAGTCTCCTGCAGACAGCATCTGGCAGCTGTTGCAGGGGGCAATTGGGGGAGAAAACACTTCCTAGCCCTCCTATCCTCACGAGATTAATCCAGGGCAAAATTATGGGGTGTGGACCTCAAGACTCTCCAGATTGTGTTATTACCCCTGTACCATTCTGGTAATATCTATGAAGGTTACTGTCCCAGTGAGAACTGGCCCAGAGAGAAGAGGAAGATACACAAATTGCAGCGTGGCTCAGTGGAAAGAGCCCGGGCTTGGGAGTCAGAGGTCATGGGTTCTAATCCTAGCTCTACCACTTGTCAGCTGTGTGACTTTGGGCAAGTCATTTAACTTCTCTGTGCCTCAGTTCCCTCATCGTAAAATGGGGACTAGGACTGTGAGCCCCCCACCGCGTGGGACAACCTGATCACCTTGTATCCTCCCCAGCGCTTAGAAGAACAGTGCTTTGCATATAGTAAGCACTTAATAAATGCTAATATTATTATTATTGTATTCACTATACATTCCTGAGTGGCTCCAGCTTGTGCATTACAAAGCACCCTTCCTGATAACTCTCAGCAGGTGGAGAGTTGCTTGCTGGGCAGCGGGAAGAGGAGGAGGAGGGGAGCAGTTGCAGAACTGAACCCTTGGCTATCTCTAGTTCCCCCACCCTGCTGCAGTTCTCTAGGTCCCTACTTTCTGGGAGGGATGAAGTACCCTAAAGACTAGCCCAGCATCCAATGCCACCCTGAGTCCTCTTGGGAGAGATGGGGAGGTGACACAGGACTATAGTCCTGAAGCAGGGAATGTGTCTGTTTATTGTTGTATTCTACTCTCCCAAGTGCTTAGTATAAGGCTCTGCACAGTGTAAGCACTCAATAAATACTACTGACTGACTGACTGACTGGCTGAGCAGAAAAGAAGGAAATTTAAAGAGCAGAGATTTCACCCTTAAATCTTACCTTGCTCCTGGAATGATACTCTGTTTACCATGTCATTGCAACTCTCTGAAAACAGAGCTCTGGAGATTTGCCTTCACACAGGGCAGGAAAAAAGAAGAAGCAAGGAGGCACCGGAAACCCACTCTCGGCTCCATCTGCTCCCTCTCTCTTCTTACTATCCCATATGATGGCAGTTCTCCTTGGTCCCATTAGCGGAGACATCCAGGGGCTCCCTGAGGTCACTGAGACCAGGATAATTACTCCTAATCTGAGTGGCCCTGCTTAAAGGAGACCCGAGTCTCTCCTATCAAAACTGAGATTGAGATGGCAGAAAATCAAAGGGAGAAGAGCTAAGCTTATCTCAGTTTTGGATAAAGCCAAACCATTCATAAAAACAGAATCTAACAAAAATATGTGTATTCAAGTGAAAGTGGACAGTTCTTGTGCCTATTGAGTGTATCCAGATATAATTTATCCCTTGAGAAAAACAATCGACAGGAGACTCTAGATATATGCATGGATTGCAGAAAGATCAGAGAGAGTAGCAAACACTCTGTAACTGCTCCTTAAGAAACTCAGGAGGGTGGGTAGGATGCTTCAATTTCTAATTGAACCTTGTTTACTTTGGGTTTATTTTCTAATTGACCAACCTGAATCCTTGCAAATTCCTTTACCTCCTAGGATTACAAATAGTAGCAAGCACTAATTATAAGTTGACCCTCACCAGGGAAATAGACATCCCCAGAGGGATGAGCCATATGGAATATAGAATGAATCCCAGTGAAATGTAGAATAGAAGAAAATTCAAGCATGCAAAAGAGTGCAAATTTCAGTACACAGTTAAGATTTTACATGGAGATAAGCATTTTAGAATGCCTGGATAGGTGGATCAATAGAGGAGGGGAAACTGGAAAAAAATGGATCTTTACACCAATTCATGCTAAATTCAAAGAAAAAAATGGAACCCAAGGACATCTGCCAGAATATGCTTTTATGCAATCAGAAAAGTGGGTGATGAGAAGAGAACTTGTACTGTGAGACAAAATTCTGAAAATGCTTGAACAGAGAGGCTTAAACCACACACACACACACACACACACACACACACACGCACACACAAGTACACACACACACACGCGCACACCTGCCATACCTACAGCATGTCTTCAAGATTATACTTAATGCTTTCCCAGATTGCATAATATAACCTAAATGACTGAATTTTGACCCCAAGAGAAGTATTATGAATTGAGATACAAAAACATCTTAGTTCAGTTGTGCCTAAAAATATTTGAAAAATCCCACAGTGATTCAAACCTAACTTTCCATCTAGCAGTTCAGCATTTTTTTGAGAAAAGACGAGTGCAAGCGTGAAAATTTACCCAGAAAGGATTTTCTTCACTCCTTCTATATTACCATAATTATGGTTCCTCTTCTCCTTGGGGCACTTCGCTGCTTATTAGGGTATACACTGTTATAAATAAGATAGAAATGCAAAACTCAAAAATGACCCTGCTAAGAACCATTCCGAATTTTCAGCTTCATTCTATAAAACATTGTTTTCAGTGTACACATGTCTGTAGTTACAGTTTCTCTTGGTAATTCTCAGACCAAATATCATAAAGCTTGAAGGCAGAGACACACTGAAAATGACAAAAGTGAGTTGGGGGCCAGATGCACCCTGACTTAGAGAAAACAGGTGGATTGACACACTCTGGCATCATTTATATTCCAGTTCCATGGAGTCTGGCTTCTATAATTCTCGTTTATTCTGGCCTAGACCCTCTATTGGCAGACTATAGGGATCTAAAATAAATACCAAAAGAGGGCTAAACTGAAGGAATTAGTGTCTTTCCACGAAGAGTTAAACTTCTTGTGAGAACAAATCCTCCCTCTGGGTTGAGTCCACTTTGGCCCAGAAAACAGTTCCTGCCTCCTTATGCAGCCTTATGTTTTGGCTTCTCTGACTTCTCCCACAATATTATTTTAATTGAATTTGAAACTTTTCTTGTCCAAATCCCTGCAAAAAAACACAAACGTGCATACCCATTTTTTCTACTATTATGCAAATAGATTAATCAGCCAATGATCCAGTGAGAATTAATTTATATTTGAATCCAATGAGGCCTGGATGCTTTTTAGCTGGACCCCTAGGCCAAAGTCTCAGCTAGGTGGAAACCTCATATTATTCATTTGACGAAATGTGAACTGACATAAATACCATGGCTCACTTTCAATCCGATTACTGCGTTACCTCCCATCAATGCTACCCCAGCCATCACACTTTGGCGTCTTTCCTTTCACTGGCTCCAGGAACAACTGACAACTTCTCCTTGATAAACAAGCACCCACGCTGCCACCTCGTACCCCCACTCTTAACCCATCATCTCTCCTCAATGGGCCCTATTCGACAAGGTACTTTATTTTGTTTGTAGGAATCAAGGACTAAAAAAACAGTTCAAAATACAGCTTCGCTGGGCTGTTCATTCAAAGCTGCCCTTTCAAAGCCAGCCAGTGAGAGCCCTGAAAAAAAAAACCCAACGTATCTACTTTAATGGATATTATCCCCACGGATCCTTTTTTTAAAAAAACGCTTATTAACTTAAAAAAAATCTTCACAGATTTTTCCAGGCTACTCTGACCTGAAGTTGGAGCAAACTGAACCCACATTTTAAGTTGCACCCTTATCCAAAACTCATCTTGACAACCACTAAATTCTTTGCACTTCCCTCATTGAAACCTGGTATTTTTTTACAAAGATTTTCCCTCCTTCTTTAAAACTGTGAGCACTTAAGAGCTTGGCTACACAATCTACCAGGTGGGAGAAAAATCCTTTCAATGGAAACTGTTCAGTTTTAAAAGCTCCTACCTCAATAATTAGATTAGTAGGCAAAAAGGAACTCTTCTAATCAAATCACTCATTCTAGGCTTTATTTTCTTCTCCTTCAAAATGCTGATTTTTTTTATAGCTATTAACAAGATTTCTTGTCATCACTGAATTCCTATTAAAATTGTGAAATTTTTGGCTTATCTGAAATTTGAAAGAAGGAAGAAATGAGACTATCTTTAGTTGAGAACAATAATTAATAACTCTTTGGATGAATAGTAGTGTCCTGTAACTAGTAACCCAGTTGAGTGACTGGGAAGGTTCCGAAGTTATTTATGTGAACGGGTGGATTCAGTGGCTAAGTGTTTTGTGGCTAGTACTAAGTTGAAACCCACAACAACTCTGTGGGGCCCCTAAGGTCTTCAAGTCTCTCCTCTCTATCTTCCCTTTGCTGCCCTTTGCTGTTTTCTGGCTGTGTTACTTTTCCCCCCATATCATCAATCTCACTAGTTCTTGCCTCTCCTACTGAGTCCCCTCTTTTGGTTTTCCCAGCTACAATGAGCCTAACTTACCCTAACCTCTTGTCTTGTCTTATGCTGTCATGTATCCATGGAATTTTCTTGTTAAAATACAGAAGTGTTTTACCATTGCCTCCTTCCTCCCAGTAAACTTGAGTCTCCGCTCTTGATTCTGTCCCATGCCACACTGCTGTCCAGCATGAGGGAGTTTTGACTTGCTCCACTCTCAGTTCTGCAGCTGGTTTGTGCCTAAATTCTGTTTTGAGAACACATAGACCAGTTAACCTGTTTTTCCTTCCTCTACCATGTCCATTGCTCCTATACACTCAGATGAGATGTGGAAGTCTCAAATTCAGATTGCTGAAGCAGAGTGATAATAAAATTTCCTGATTAGGCAGCAGTGGTGTATTCGATGAAGTCTCCTGACAGAAAATGATGGACCAGGTATGGGCCAGTTACCAAGATTTTGCCACTGAGAACTGGCAGAGCAATTTTTCATAGTGTACAGCTTTGCCCAGACTAGCAATTGTGTCGGGTGGGGCATAGAATGTCAAACAAAGATAGTGATTACTGCTTTAGTACCTTCCAAACTAAAAGTCATTGCTTTGAATGTTGTTATAGTAGTGAGAATACACAAGTCTCTCTCTCTTTCTCTCTTCCTACCTCTTTCTCTGTTCCTATCTGTGCTAAAAGTGAGTCTTAATATTTTGTTGTTGTTGCTGTTCTCTAAAAATAAAAATGTAATAATGGGAATCATTCCTCTTTAGGAATTAAAAGGAAGTCAATAGACTTGCTATGTACCTTTTTTTAATCTTCTTGGAACCAAATCAGTTTTTCTTTCATGGGCATAAGAACTTCTCACTTAAACTTAAACAATTAAGGAGGCTGTGAGCAAGTATATCAATGAAGGGCTCCTTTAGTTGCCGTTCACAGTATTTCACTGTTTATGGAAAAACCCAACCCAACCAATTGTTTCTTGTAATCAAGGATTCCTCTGCTGTTTCTTTTACTATTCATGTAGTTACAATTGGTGTTGAAAAGTCTGATGATGGCTTAGAGTCCTTTCCCCTGAAGTGTTTGCATACCCTATTCTCTGGTGAGCAGCTGTGACTGCTGTTTGCCAGATCCACTGGGCACTATAGTCAGTTCCTTCTTGTAGGTTCTCAGTCCCAAAGTCTTTGTAACTAAGGCCTTTAAATTGTGGGCACCAAGAGAGTCCATCAGATCTGGGCCACATCTGCCAAATTAATGGGCAACGATTATGCATGATGTCTTTGCTCAGAGTGACACCCCCATCTACACCCCCTTCTGAAAACATTATCTAACCTTGACTTCACTGACACTGTTCTCTCCTCCTATCTCTGGCCAGTCATTCTTGATCTCTTTCTCATGCTCCTTCTCTGTCACTCCACCTCTAACTGTGGGAGTCCCCCAAGGCTTAGTTCTTGGTCCCTTTTAGTCTCCACCTACACACACTCCCTTGAAGAACTCATTCAATCCCTTGACTTCAACTATCACCTTTATGCAGTTGATTCCCAAATTTTCTACGCCAATCTCTCTCCTTCTCTGCAGTCTCATATTTCCTCTTGCCTTCAGGACATCTTTACTTGGATGTCCTGTTGACATAGAAAACTTAACATGCCCAGAATAGAACTCTTCACTTTAACACCCAAACACTGTCCTCTGCATGACTTTCCCATCTCTGTAGACAACAACCACCACCCTCCCTGTCTCACAAGCCAGGAGCCCTAGCTTGTTATGGGCAGGGAATGTGTCTGCTAATTCTATTGTACTCTCACAATTGCTAAGTACAGGGCTCTGCACAGAATAAACACTCAAAAAATATGATTGACTGATTATCCTCAATTAACCTCTCTTCTTCTGCCCATATATAATAATTATAATGGTATTTGTTAAGCACTTACTAAGTGCCAAGCACTGTTCTAAGTAATGGGGTAGATACAAGGTAATCAGGTTGTTCCATGTGGGATTCACAGTCTTCATTCCCATTTTACAAATGAGGTAACAGAAACACAGAGAAGTTAAGATGAGTTAAGCTAAGCTAAGAGGCAACATGGCTTAGTGGAAAGAGCATGGTCTTGGGAGTCGGAGGTCATGGGTTCTAATCCTGATTCCACCACTTGTCAGCTATGTGACTTTGAACAAGTCACTTACCTTCTCTGTGCCTCAGTTACTGCATCTGTAAAATCAGGATTAAAACTGAACCCCTCGTGGGACAACCTGATTACCTCCCCTTTCTTATCTACCAGATTATCACTCTCCCCACCTTCAAAGCCTTATTAAAATCATATTTTCTCTGAAAGGCTTTCTCTGACTAAGCCCTCACTTCCCCTATTCCCTCTTTCTTCTGTGTCACCCTTGCATTTGGATTTATACCCTTTTAACACTGTGTGCCCCACGTGGGACAACCTGATTACCTTGCATCTTCCCCAGAGCTTAGAACAGTGCTTGGCACACAGTAAGTGCTTAACAAATACCATCATTGTTATTTACTCACCCCACCTTCAGCCCCACACATATGCATAATTTATTTTAGAGTCGGTCTCCCCCTCTACACTGGAAACTTCTAATGGGCAGGGAATGTCTACCAATGCTGTTGCATTGTACTCTCCCAAGCGCTAACCGTGCTCTACACACAGTAAGTGCTCAAGAAATAGGATTTATTGATTGATCTATGATAGTTGTGCTCCAAATGGGTCCATCTGCTCCTTTTGCTTCCCAGCATTCCAAAGCTGACGATCTCAGGTAAGGGTCAGTATATTTGTATAGGCTCTTCTGTCCTTTCTATTTTGCAGTCACTCCATTCCACTTCACACTACATGCTATTCTCCATCCGCACTCCTGTACCACTCCCATGCTTTTTTGCAGTCTGGCTAAGTGCTAAAAATATTCTTTTATTACTAGCTTTCCTCTCTCCATATTCAGTAAGTTGTCCACAAGTCCAGTTTTGGGTTCATTCACAAGGGTATTTAGGATCAGATTGACCTTTAGAAGACCCATGGCCATACATTTGCTGTGATGTATTTACTGAAAAGCATTGGCTATTGGAGAGAGCATGGGCCCGGGAGTCAAAACTTCCTGGGTTCTAATCCCAGATTTGCCACTTGTCTGCTGTGTAACCTTGGGCAAATAACTTCACTTCTCTGGGTCCCAGTTTCCTCATCTGTAAAATAGGAATTACAGCTGTGAGCCCCACGAGGAACAGGGACGGTGTCCAACCTGATTAGTTTTTATCTACCCCACTGCTTAGTACAGTGCCTGGCACACAGTAATTGCTCAACAAATAACATAAACAAAAACAAACAAACAAGAATGATGCTTCAGGAAGGAAGAGAAAAAAAGTTGCTTTCTCTGGAGTCTAAATAGACTTATGATTATTACAAAAAATGCTCTCTCCTCAAGGAGGATGGATGATCCTTGGTCCTGAGGCTTCATTTATTCATTCAATCATATTTAGTGAGCGCTGAACACTGTACTAAGTGCTTGGAAAGTACAATTCAGAAATAAAGAGAGAGAATCCCTGCCCACACTGGGCTAGGACTGGCAGTACTGGTGGTTTATGCAGTGCTACTCACACTTTCTCATCTGTCTGTCAGTTATCTTCCATTGTGGCACAGAATGCAGCAAACAAACAGGTAAGAAGAGGAACAGCAGATGACAAAGTTCATGCACCGGTTTTTGGATTTTCCACATGTAGAACCCATTTATGACTGGTGACTACTGCATAATGCCACTGATATATAATAGTTCCAAACCCCAGAAAGTGGTTGCCTAGATATCCACTGTGATCTTTGCCACCCACATTAGCCAGGTACCTGGAGAAAACATCTCAAGGAGGTTCTTCACTTGGAAAATTTCACCTTCCATAGCCCAGTCCAAGCAGGCATTCCTCTACTTGCAGAGCAGGACCAGAACCCAGGTCTCCCAATTCCCAGAGTTTGTGCCCTTTTCCCAGGATCAACAACAGGGCTAATACAGGGACAGAAATTTTGCAAGCACTATTTAAGTGTCCCAAAGATAACAATCTCTGGACTTAACCCCTCTCCCCCCCCATATTGCTCAGCCATTAGGACAGGAACAGGCCGAGCCCTGGGTAGAGGAGGGTGAATCACAATGCTGATTTAGAGTCTTTCCTCATTCCTCCGTGTGTAGTAGAGCGCTGCTTAGCTCAGGAGAATGGGGCTGTCTGTGAGAAACAAATCATCCTTGGAACCACTGAATCATGGGCTTAATTCAGATGGGGGTGATTAGGAGAAGGACTACTTACTACATGGCTAAATAGTTCTATCCCCTACTGAGGCCCACCACCCCTAAGAATGACTCTGAGAGGAGAGAGTGTGTCTAGTGTGTCCAGAGTGTGCTTTGCTTCCTTTACCTTGGTGTTTGCCACATTATAATAGGAACCAAGGAAGGGATCTCCACATTTTTTAATGAAACCCCTTATTTTGGGAATGAAACCTAGACTTTCTGATGGAAATGCAGGATGAGAAAGTTAGGTGGAAAACATGATTTGGGGAAAAAGAAAGAGGAGATCAGTTTTGGCTATGTTGCACTAAATGTGCTGGAAGGGCATCCATATAGAAATATTCTGGAAGAAGGATGATATGGTGAGATTGCAGAGAAGAGAAGCCAGACCTAGTGAGGTAGATTTGGGAGTCATTGTCAGAGAGGTGGCAGTTGAAGCCGAGGTAGTGGATGACTTTCCCAAGGGAATGAACATAGATTGAGAAGAGAAGGGGGCCCAGAACTGAGCCTTGACAGATACCCAGAATTAAGGATTGAGAGGCAAAGGAAGAGCTGGTGAAAGAGACAGAGAATGATCAGCCAGAGAGGGAGGAAAAGAATCAGGAGATGAGTGTGTCAGAAAAACCAAAGTTTAGGATGATGATGGTATTTACTATGTGCCAAGCACTGTTCTAAACACTGGGGGTAGATATAAGTTTATCAGGTTGGATGCAGTCCCTGTACCATGTAGGGCTCACAGTCAATTCCCATTTTACAGATGAGGTAAATGAGGCACAGAGAAGTGACAGACAAGCGGCAGATCCAGGATTAGAACCCAGGTCCTTCTGGCTCCCGGCCCCACAATCTTTCCACTATGCCATGCTGCTTCTCATAGGTTCTTCTATAGGTTGCTGCTTCTCAAGGTTAGATAGTGTTTCCAAAGACAGTATCAAAGACATCTGGGAGGTCAAGAAGGATTAGGATGGAGGAGAATTCATTAGATTTGTCAAAAAAGGAGGTCACTGCTGACCTTAGAGAGAGTGGTCTCCGTAGAGTGAAGCCAGTGGAAACCAGACTGTAGAGGGCCGTGAAGCTAGAGCTAGAGGAAAAGAGATGGAGCTAACAGGTATATACCACCCATTTGAGGATTTTGGACATCAATAGGAGAAGGAAGACTGTGCTGCAGTGCCACTGTCCTAAACCTCACCTTAGTTACCGACTGAGAATATCTCTGTCAGTATTGGTGAGAGAGCCCTGTATTCCCCGTCTTCAATTCCAATTACAAGCAAACAATACAACTGATTTATATTCCTCAAAAATGTGGCTAAATCATGAATCACAGTGTCATGGGATACATTTTCCCATAGCTTTACATCCACTTAATGAGAGTCCATTCCAAAACTAATGTCAACAAGATGGTCAAGCCCTAGAAATAAGGAGATATTCAAGCTGGGGGACAAGGAGTGACTTAACTTGGCTTCAGTGATTGGTATGGGGTTCTCCCATCTTAAGGGACATCAGGGAATAGTGCAGGGCACATCTCCAGTGCACCTGTGTTCACTCATTAATTCAATTGCATTTATTGAGCACTTACTGTGTGCAAAGCACTGTACTAAGCGACACCTGCACTGTCCCAATATGCTTGTGAGTTAAAAGTCCTCCCTAGTAGGCCTTGTTATTAAGACCTTCAGTAGGTAGTTAAAAGACCCCAAGACCTTGAATGGCAGATGTAAGTGCCACATTCAACAATGGCATCAAACAGAAATTAATCAGAAATCCCAGGAAACAAGGTTCTGGGTGAGGGACTGGTCCCTTGGAAAATAGGAAAGCAGCTTGGGATGGGTACTGGGGTGAGAACCACCCTCAATTAAATGTGACACTCTCCAGTCCCCTGGGAAAGTGATAAACAGAGCTAACACCCAGGTCACTTTTGTCCTCTCCTATCTCATCCTTCCCATCCTGCCTTGATCTCCTCTGAAGCAAGGGTCAGTGCAACTTTCCAGCCTCTCCCAACTGGAGAGTGGAGTCTTGGGACTGGGATTTTGGAGCTTGGAATATGGGGTCTGAGTTTCTGGAATGATGAATCTGGCAGGGGTTAGGGAAAGGGGAAAGTGCCTGGTGCCTGCAAGATGTGTGGAGCCTAGATCTGAGGGGTTGGATCTAAAGAGGGAGTTGGGAGTGTAGGATTTGAGAACTGAGGTCTCAGAGACTAGGGCTGATTGTGTCAAGACTGAATCTGGGGGCCAGGGAGTGTGAAGCCCGGACTAGAGGTCTGGGAATGTGGAGGCTGGATTTGGGGGATCTGGAAGGGTGGAAGTTGAATCGGGGTGCTTGGGAGTAGAGAGGCTGGACTGAGACCTGGGAATGTAGAAGCTGGATCTGGGCGTCTAGAAATGTGAAGACCAAATCTAGGGGAGCTGGCCCTGCGGGTATGGGAGTATGGAAACTGGACTGGAGGTCTGGGAATGGGGAGGCTGGATCTGGGGTTGTGGAAGACTGGATCAGGAGGCCTAGGCATGTGTAGGCTGAATCTGAAGGAGCTGAGTTCTAGAATCTGAAAACAGATCTGAGAGGCTGAAGCTGGGGATATGGAGATGAGAAGTTCAGTTTGAGAGCTGAAAATTTGGAACTGGGAATCTGGGGTGTTGATTTGGACGGGAGGGGTGGGAGGGGAGGGAGGTAGCGGTGTTGGAGAGACCAAAGGATTGAAGGGAGGTTGTGAGCCTGAGTTCTGGAGTCTGGAGCTGGGGCAATTAGGAGTGGGCGAGAGCAGGGAATCTTAATGCTGATACAGCGTTTGGAGTGGAGGGTGCGGAGTGAGGATTTGTTTGATCGTAAATCAAAGGGACAAACCTAAATAAGTGTGAAAAGCCAAAAGGATAACGGACTGAAGCAGCTTAGCTGACGTATCTCCGAAAGGGAGGGAATCACCCTGC
This sequence comes from Tachyglossus aculeatus, assembly GCF_015852505.1. Lineage (NCBI taxonomy): Eukaryota > Metazoa > Chordata > Mammalia > Monotremata > Tachyglossidae > Tachyglossus > Tachyglossus aculeatus. Next base: position 15,686,431 of record NC_052087.1, read on the forward strand.
TGCGGAGACTGAGAAAGACGCACAACCCAACTGGAAGACAAGAAGGCAAAGAATTAGGGGGAAAAAAAGTCCGTAGTTCTTGTTGGAAAGAAATTTCGTCCAGAAGTTTTGATCCGTGTCTGCAAACCTCTCCGCCGACAGGGTCCCTGGGGGGAATCAAGCCTCCGACTCCACATTCCCCGAAATGAACTTTAATTACTTCTGACGGGAATGGACCCTATGGCCTCGGTTCCCAAAACGTGCGCCGTTGAGCCCCACGGGGAATGGGAGAAGGCAGAAAAGGAAAATCACGCCTTCAGGTCTCCCGCTCCGGGCTGGACCGAGCGCTCTAACCGAGATCCCCTTTCTTCACGTTAAGAAAAAAAAAAATCCAAAACTAAACACAACACAAAAAACACAACACACAGTTAACCACCTGTCAGGGCTGAGGATACAATAAGGCTGCCCCCAAAAGAGCTTTTCATGCATGCGTAATATATTTGTTCAGCTATTCACTTAATGAAGCTGATAAATGTGATGCAAAACAATAGTCAAGTTAATCTATTTAGTAAAATGTTTTGAGACTTTCAGGCTGTGTTAAGGAGGGTAGTGTTCGGCGACATTTTCATCTGAATGCTCCACATCTCCCCTCTTAGGCACACAAGGGGGTTAGAGCAATCTATGTGAATATAATTTCTTATAAATGTGTCTTTAATGGGTTTAATTCACCCTTGCCAGCTGTTTTGGGGGCTATTTTGTAAGAGCAAAACAAACGTTTCAGGCTTGGAAAGCTAGTTAAAATTAGTTTCGGTCACCGGGGCCAGGCTATATTTCCTGCAAACCATCTGCTTGATTGGCACAATAGAAGGATTTTCAAGGAAAAAAAGGGGTGGAAGTCGAGGGAGGAGGTGGATGGGGGAACCTAGAAAAGGCTTTGAGCGGCCCGTGGGGACGGTTCCTTGTGGCGAGCTTGAAGGTGAGCGCTTTAGGCGACTTTCTTAGCGGGGCTCACTCGGGACCAGGCCACAGCACCCAGCACCCAGACCCCAGCATCCAGCCCCAGCACCCAGCGCCAGCCCCAGCACTCGGCAAAATCCTCCTGCGGCCACAGAGGCCCAGAGACCAGGGGTTAACAACAATAATAATAATAATAATAATTGTATTTGTTAAGCGCTTACTATGTGCCAAGCACTGTTCTAAGCGCTGGTGGAGATACAAGGTAATTAGGTTGTCCCACGTGGGGGTCACAGTCTTAATCCCCGTTTTACAGATTAGGTAACTGAGGCACGGAGAAGTGAGATGACTTGCCCAAAGTCACACAGCTGACAAGTGGCGGAGCCGGGATTAGAACCCCACGATCTCTGACTGCATCAGCCTTCTCCCATCCTCGTGTCTCTCCCCACTTCAATCCATACTTCATGCTGCTGCCCGGATTGTCTTTGTCCAGAAACGCTCTGGGCATGTTACTCCCCTCCTCAAAAATCTCCAGTGGCTACCAATCAATCTGCGCATCAGGCAGAAACTCCTCACCCTGGGCTTCAAGGCTGTCCATCACCTCGCCCCCTCCTACCTCACCTCCCTTCTCTTCTTCTCCAGCCCAGCCCGCACCCTCCGCTCCTCTGCCGCTAATCTCCTCACCGTACCTCGTTCTCGCCTGTCCCGCCATCGGCCCCCGGCCCACGTCATCCCCCGGGCCTGGAATGCCCTCCCTCTGCCCATCCGCCAAGCTAGCTCACTTCCTCCCTTCAAGGCCCTACTGAGAGCTCACCTACTCCAGGAGGCCTTCCCAGACTGAGCCCCTTCCTTCTTCTCCCCCTCATCCCCATCTCCATCCCCCCATCTTACCTCCTTCCCTTCCCCACAGCACCTGTATATATGTATATATTTGTACATATTTATTACTCTATTTATTTATTTATTTTACTTGTACATATCTATTCTATTTTATTTTGTTAATATGTTTGGTTTTGTTCTCTGTCTCCCCCTTTTAGACTGTGAGCCCACTGTTGGGTAGGGACTGTCTCTATGTGTTGCCAACTTGTACTTCCCAAGCGCTTAGTACAGTGCTCTGCACACAGTAAGCGCTCAATAAATACGATTGATGATGATGATGATGACTGCCAAGCCCGGGTTCTTTCCACTAAGCCACGCTGCTTCCCATGTAGGGACGAGGTGGGGGGACCCCCCAGGGACCCCTGATGCCCACGGGGCCGGGGAGGGAAGAGGAGGGGAGGAAACTCTGCCCACCCAGCCCGTCCAGCCCCGGACACGCACAGGGCCCGGGAGATAGGAGCTGGCCACTAGCCCTCCGGCCCCTGTGCACCTTCCTAAGTTGTCACTGCTTGTCACTCCATTTTACTTCACTGTATAGAGACCCTCAGGGCAGGAGACCACCCGTCCCGAGCAGTGGGGCAGGATGGGCACGCTGGAGATCCCTAGGCACCTGGAAAGCTGCTCAGTTGTTTTTTCTCCTTTCTTTCTCTCTGATAAATCTCCCCCTCCCTCCTCTCTCCAACCGGCTGGGATGGAGCAGGAGTCAGGAGGGCCCTGCCTCCTGCGTGAGCTCCCCAAATAGCTCATCCCTTCCGGACCTCCCCTCTCGACACACCCCGAGGCCAGACCTGCCCCACTGAATCTACTGGCCGCCGCCACCCCAAGAGACGAGCTCCACGCGAGCTCCTAAGCCCCAGGAGGGTGAGGAGGGAGAAGGGGAAGCGCCCAACAAATCAATATGAAGGGATCCAGCAACTTCGGAGCTAGAAAGTGCCTTCGTCCCTCCCTCCCTGCTTCCCGCCCTTCCTCTCTCCGTCCCTCGCTTGGCAGCGTTGGGGGAAGGCACACGCGGACCATCCCAGACTTCGCCCTTTCAACTCAGCACCCCCCTCCCTCCCCACCACCTTTCTTTTCTTTTTCTTTTTTTTTTAAAGAAGACAGAAAGAAAAAACTTCGAGACAAAGAACGCGAGTGACTTCGAAATAAATTTGAAGATAACGACATTAAAATGGATGGCAGCAAGCACAAACCCACGGGCACAGGGTCAAATGCCATTAGTCACAGGTCTTAGCTCCAGACGCCAGGGCCCGCCACCCCTTCAGCCATCACTGACTTTGAAAAGAAACTTCCAAGGGGATCACTTAAAATAAGATCCTTTGGTGCGATTTCTTGGTTCCTTATGATCCATATTCGCTTTTAGGAGGTGTCTCTCTCACCACTCTTCTCCACTCCCGCCAACCCAGCCCAGTCCTCCCCCGCAGCCTTCTCTGGTGCTTTCTCATGGGGCCACTGGGCCAGACCCCAAGAAACTGGGTCCACGTGGGTCTCAGCATGGATCTGACCCAACCTTCCAAAAAATGTCAGTCCCCCTTTTTAAGCGCAGAGAAATTAGCAGCAGTCGGTCTATAGTGAGGCCAAATGCCCCCAGTGTATAGGTAAAGAAAGGAGTCACCGATCTCAATGGGCGGGATAATGGCTGTAAAAATGGAACTGTTTGGAGATGAGCAGGGCTTGGGGACGGCGACTGACGTGAAAGGGCCCCCTGGGCCCTGCCTCCCCTTTAAAACTGCCCTTTTTTTTCTCCCCGCAACATACTAGAGACCGCAGGAACCAGCCACTACCTTCGAAAGAAAAGAGAGGCGGGGGGCGAGTGTGTGTGTGTGTGTGTGTGTGTGTGTGTGTGTGTGTGTGTGTGTGAGGGTGGGGGGTGGAGGTAAGAATGTGTGGGGGTGTGGGGGTGGATGGGGAGGGGGCACGTAGGTAGTAGATGCAAAAAGCAGGGTGGTATCCTACCGATCAGAAATAAGATTATCCACTGCCACCGCGAGTCGCTGCTCAAAGGTAATTCGTGGGTTCACCCAGGAACAGGTGTTTCACAGGCCCTCGCATTAGATCGGAGTTAGGACTGTTCTGTAAATCTTACGATGATTTTTTCCTCTCGTTTTACTGCAAAACATCAAAAGTAGAATATTCTTGAAGTTCTTAAACAGATATCCGTCTCCTCCCACTCCCTCTGTGCCCTCTCCTCTTTCCCGGGACCTCAATTTTACTCACATGAATTCCCCATACACAAATATCCTCTTCTAAATTTAAACTGCTCCCCCTACCCCTCGCAACCCAGCCCCTGATTTCCTCCCCGGAGTGGCATCTTGCTAAACTAGCCAGCACAGTATCATTTTCGATTATTAATTCGTGTCCTCAGAAGCCCGCAATAAATAACGTTCTAATTTGAATCAAGGGAGCGCTTTAGTAGGCTCTTTCTGGCCTAATGTGATATAAATCGCAGATGCACTTTTATTGAATGGTTAAAGCAGCGACATGGAGATAATCGACACAAAACGCCCGAACAAAACCATCGAAAGAAATAAAGCTGGTTAATAAGATTTTTGAGAAAGCTTTGTGTTGGAAAAGCAAAAAGGGAAAACAGCTGAAGGTGACAGTTCATGGTTAATAGGATAAGGGCAGCATGGCGAAGCTGCACACTTCTCTTTGGGAAGGTTCAGAAACACTGAAGAAATGAATGGGACGTTTAACACATCTGTTATATCCTTTCGCAGGGAAATCAGGTAAAAACCAACTTCACCACATTCCTCCATTCATCTACCAAAGGGAAGAGCAATTGGCTTCTGGAGAACTCCGTTTTAGGGCGTAATTCAGAATATTTTGATTTATCTCTTTTCTTGATTAGGCAATACTAGGGATGAGAGTGCGAGGTTTCTTCGTGGTTTTCTGTACACGGGAGTGAAGAGGAGTAACGAAGCATATTGCAGACATGCCGAAGAGTTTTTAAAAGCAACACGGAAGAGTGTTTTTATTTTTTAGGATCAAGACATTTCAAAACCCTACTGCTGGGGGAGCGGCGGCTAAATAATCACAATGGACTTTTGGTTGCAAAAAGGATATTTCTCTTTTATACTAGAGGAAAAAAAATAAAGAGCATTTCATGCAGAATTCCCCGCTTTGCCCCAGTTTTTCTTGGGATTGGAATACGATTGACACAGTTTCTGCACTTCAAGAGCCAGTCTCCTGCTCTTCATCAGAAGTTGGATTTCCAAAGGTTTTCTTTTTTCCCCTCTAGATCCTCCTTTAGATGCTGTCTAAAAAGTGAAATAAATGAATAAATAAAAACCGCAACTCAATTTTCTGCGGGCTTCGTGTTTTTTAGAACATGACACATTTTGCTGCACTTAATTAAAACGAGACAAGCTCCGGGGCAAAAAAGGACACATATATTTATGAGCTATCCCAGGAAGTCAAATTTTATACATATTTGTCAGATGACCCATTTAAGAATTTTGGGTTTAGCTACTACTCTAATTTTACTTACTTTTTTCCCTCTACCCCCCCACCCTTTTTTATTTGACAACCTGGAGATGAGCTTGTATGCATATTTACTGATTTATTTTCTAATCTCAGCAGGGGAGCAGCAAATAAATTTAGTGCTTTCTTTAAATAATTCCTTTTCTATGAGGCAAGATGTCATTTGAAACTTTTAAATAGGCATTTAATTAGCCTGTGTGTGTTGCTTCTGAACAAAAACCCCGCTGAGATTCTTTGGAGTACTATATTCCAAAGAGGCGGTCAATATGCAAAATTGATGACTACACTTTCTTTGTTACAAGGCCATTGTGTATTGCTTGCTTATGAAGTCTAATCCAATCATAAATTGCACCCCTGCACCAATCAGAGCGTCTAAAGCCTCCGATGAATGAAGCTCAAGTGGAGAACTTTGTTGAACCTCATTGTTCGAGCTGTCACTTTTGAAAGAGCTTTAGCAGGCTGACCACTATAAAACCCTTCATCTCGTAGGAAGGGCAAGTAGAACTCTTGTCAGACTTGCTAGTTGGATCTTTACTACAGAAGTTTGCAAAGCGGGAGAGGAGGTTCGGGGGGTGGGGAAGAAAGGGTTTCTCCCTGGACGTTTTGAATAAGGGTTATTCCTCCAAACTATTGCGATGATGTTCCCTAGTTTAATAGCTCCTCCAGCCGTGTATCCCAGCCTCCTGCGGCCCACTCCTACTTTAACGCTGCCGCAGACTTTGCAAACGGCATTTTCTAGTCATTCCAGCTTCTTGGTGGAAGATCTGATCAGGATCAGCAGGCCGGCCAGCTACCTACCCCGGACCGTCCCCCCGCCCAGCCTTTCCCCTCCAACTTCAGGAACCACCACAGCCATGACAGACACGGTGGCATCAGACCTTGTCAGCTCCTCCACCTCCGGCAGCCGCCGAGGGTGTTCCCCTCAAACTTCCGTCTCCTCCGCTAATGAGTCCACCTTTCTGAAGTTTGGAGTCAACGCCATCCTGTCCTCTTCTCCCAGGACAGGTAAGTCTCCTGAATCGCCCGTGAATGTACTCAGTCATCAGCAGGAAGAAAGGGGTTAGTGAGGGAGGGGTACTAAGGGGATGGGAGATAGGAAGGATAGCTGTGACTTGGAGCTGGTTTGCTCCCTTCACGTCCCAGAGCGACCACACACACACACACACACACACACACACACACACACACACACACACACACACACCACACGCGCGTGTGTATACACACCCGCTCACATCCCCGCCTCTCTCTCTCAGTTGGTTATGTGTCAAGGACTCTGCGGTTCCACGGGGCCACATGTAGTGAAGAAATCAGATCTCTGCTCGGTTGTGATGCTTATTGATGTGAACTTGAATAAACTACTTTTGCGATATTTTAGTTCTGCCGCATTGCCCCTAACACGATCGCAGTTTGGCTTCCAAGCAGAAAGTCATTTTTCAAGTTCAACGTGATCAACATTAGTTCAACATGACTCCTCTATCTTCTGCTTCCCACCCCTGTTTTCCTCCTCAGTGTAGTTC